>NC_046188.1:63190000-63490000 GCF_011004875.1 Balearica regulorum gibbericeps | reverse complement strand
TTAATTCACAGGACTGGGTCAGAGTCAGCAGCTCTGTGTCCTAATCCACAGGAGTGAGGGGCAGTGAGATACCTCAGGTGTCTGGGTGGCTGGACCAGAGACTGCAGTGTGCCCCACAAGTACATCCTGAGGGTACCAGGCATGCGGTACTGAATTAGGCTGCTAGTGCTGTTGTGGGTTTTTTTAATTACGCCATTATTTGGATTGATTTGTGTTCAAGTGGCATTTATTCCAGACCTAGCCTATTCTCCAAAGCTCCAATTCACCTGCAACGGACTTTCACATTACCATTATTATTACATGGTTTATGGTGGTATCTCATTTCTGTAAGTACACATGTAGAAGAAACCATGAAACTTGGGCAAATAAGACATAAGGTAGGAAAAAGGAAATCTGGTTAATTCATGTACTGTGAGGGCCAGAGATGAAGAGTACAGGCTTGATCACCCAATTCAGGGCAACTATTCCCATCGTTTGGAACAAGGCATGGATCAGGCCCACGGAATCAGATTTTTGGAGTTCAGAGACAGATTATTCAAGCACTTGGTACCAACAATCAGTGCCAGATCTTCCAAATAAACATACTGGGTGCTGAGCTCCCTTAAAAATACGGTCCCATACTGTGGTGTCTTCACAGAAGTTGGGTTCTTTTACAAAATCTGTCCCACTGTAACTTGCCAAAAACTGTATGTAAGTTTGCGTCCAAGCTAACTTCTACTGCCTTCACCATAAGCCTGATTTCCTAGTCTTATACCAAATCATTCATTTTGGTGTTTATTCCTAATAGTAATTTAGAAAAGGTTGGGTTTGTGTTGTTTGGTCATTTTGTGGTTTGTTTTGTTGGTTGTTTTTTTTTCATAAAGGCACCAAAATGCATGTGGAAATCTACGGGTCCATCTTCCAGCTCTGGTACTCCCAACATCTGCCCTGAGGAATGCAGAATCGGATGCTATATATGTCTCGTGAATACAGTTCTCCAAACAGATGTGGCTTTACTAGTTTAAAACTTGTCTTTCAACTTTCAAAACTGTTTAGGTTTGTGTTGTTTTTAAAAAAGTAAGTTTCAAAGTAAAACTGTAAGTATTTACAACAAGATTAACTTTCCCCTAAATAAGACTTACAGGGAACCAGTCAAACCCCTCTGCTTTTCAATATTTACAGCACGGAAACAGGAATGACACAAGATACGCACATAAACATCATCTTTGCAAAATTAGTTAATTCTAGACAGAAAACCAAAAAGCTCTAGTCCCCTGAAAAATCCAAGCAGAAATCTTCACAGACACCTCACAGCTGAACAAAATGCAGTCATACAAATTCATAACTCTCTGCGGTGCTGGCATTAGATTAAAAACTGGGGGAGATGCAATAAATGCTCCTCTACAGTTTATGCCTCACTCCTTTCCCTCTTCCCTCCCCTTCTCCATCTCTGCTACACGCTGCTCTGCAATTCATTTTTATTTAAAAACTCAACATGGCAGGTACCTGGAATTCCTGCTCTCTGTGACTCCTGGGCACAAGGTAAAATTGCTATTTTCTTCTCTCTCAGGAAACATAAAAGATACCACTGGCATGAAATTTGATACACTTGTCATAACTATCAATCCCCCAAAACAAGCTAGATGTGATAAAATTCTCGGAGAAGTAGGATGGAGAACTTAAATTCAGGTTTCTGCCAAGTTATCAACTTTTGCCAGTTTTAGCAGAGAAAAACTTCTCATCTTACTGGATAAATGTTCAAGTTTTACACTTTCTCCCATTTATTATGATAGACTTGAAAAATCAGCGCATTTTGCTGAAATTATGCCCAATTATGTCTGGAACGTTTTTGCTTGAAGTCAGTGCTTTTTTTTATCTTGACACCTTGAAGAAGAGGGCTTGCTTTGAAGACACATGGGACATGAAAAGACAAACCATGTTATATAAGCACCTGAAATCAGAAGGGGAAACTAAACAGTATTTAATGCAATTGGTGTCAAGACAACCATTGATTTTATTAAGACTAGAGAGAGAGGCTCCGCTTGGTCAGCCCTTGAGAGCCAGGAAGGAGCCGGGGGCCCTGGGGGAGAGGCACCTCTCCCCGGTGCTGTGGAGCTCAGGATGCTCAGGACACGGCCACACCAATGAAACCCAAGGACCAACACCAGGACTGAGGAATAAGGCAAAACAGGCCCTGGAGGAGAAACCCCATGGGGACCAAGGTTTGGCAACACCTACCCATAAGCTCCAGCTCAGCGGTACTGCACATCTGCAGGCTGAGGATGCAATGGCTGCAGACCCAGGTCCCCCACCCCGCAACGAGACGAGATGTGCTTCGCTCCGTATTTGTACGTACTTTAATGCTTACCACAGGATGGGCACCAAGGTCTGACCTGACTCCCCACCCCTAGTTCTCCGACTTTATAACCAGTCGTGTTTTGCTTTCCTTTTCCAGAGCCGGCTCGGGAGCTGATGATGAGCAACACCACTCATCAACATGCCAACGCATCAAAAACCAGGCTCAAGCAAAGGGGAGCAGCAAGAGGAAGTCTCATCCATTTCTTTCCTCTTTCCTGAGGAAAGACTATATAGCACTAATCACAGTAATAAATTACCTGCAATCAGATTAGCTATTTATTCAGCGCATTCAGGTTTTCCCTCCCTGAAAGGCCCTGTGGCAGTGCACAACATTCATTCTCTCTGATAGAATTTATGAAATATTTTGGTGTGTTTGCTTTTGGCAGTCCTGCCCTTTGTCTATAATCTGCTGACCTTCTGTGTTTAATATGGAAGCATAAATAGACACACAGAAAAATCTCCTACTCCGTGGTATTTTAGTTTCATCTTGACCAGCTTAATCTCAGCATATCTACATCTGTGCTGTCAGTACAGAGAGAGACCAATGTAGCACAACAGACAGGTTGAAAGGCATTTCCTCATTCTCCTTCACTAAATTTTTGTTAGCTACATTTGGTCTTTATTATTCTCATTTCTCAACTATTACATTTTCCATCACGCATCAGTAATATTATTCATTCTAATTTATACTGCGAATCTGGAAAACAGATACAAGAATGGCTTTCCAAACTAGGAAAACAGTTTGATGTGTTTGCTGGGGTGAGCACTTCAGAAACCCCGATTATCAACTTTCAGGGTAATAATTGAGTTAAACATTTAAGTATTTTTAATTTAAACAGGTGAGATCAAAAGGCTAAAAGTTACAGCTACTAAAAATTATTAGGGCACCAAGTCTGTGAAGTTGAGTCAGTTATACTGGAGTATTTGAAATCTTGTATGTGTATATACACACACAGGGTGCATGTGTGTGTTTATCGTCAATATATTATTTTGGCCAACATGTTTTTCAATGTCTGTCCTCAAGAGGAGAAGCAAGGGCTCGATGTAATGATTGATTAAGAAAATATTGCAATTAGACAAGTTGTTCTTATCTGGAAGACAAAAGGTCAGTATCACTCTCACTCAAATAAAAGCAAAGATAGTTAACCATGAATTATTTGTAAAAACTAAATTGTTTACAGTAAATACATTAATCTGGGAGTCTCAGAAGATTTCTCTGACTTCTCCTTTAACAACTCAACCCTCAAGCTACAGTCCCACGCGTCCCCAGGCGCTCACCCTCACTCCTGTGCCATCGCACCTGTTTGCCAACACAAGGATTTGGTGGCCGCAGAGCAGAGCAGATCAGGAAACCGATCCAGCTGAAAACGGGTGTAGCAAAAAAGGAATGAGGTTCTGTGCATGCTGCCGGTAAGGCAGGACTTCTTTTGCTGGCTGCACTGCTTACATCACTTTAAAGTGTTAGCTGAACAACAGACTGACTTTAAATACACCTATTACACAGCACGAGGGGCTGGAAGCTGGAGGAGTGAGGGGTTGTGGGGGTTTTTTTTCCACCCACCTAAGTAGGTGTTCCAGTGGTTTTTTTAAGTTCACCTCAAGTACTTGATCCTAGGAGTCCTTAATCGGCTGAACAACCGTTCCTGTTTAAATGGCATGCCTCATACGAGTACAATTTAATCACACAACCCAAGTTCTGTAGAGCTGCCAGACATGAAAAGGAGTCTGACTGGCAATGAACGTTAACTGCCGAGTCCCTATAAAAATAGAAAAATCACATTATTTTTTGACTACTGCTACCTACAAAACCCACAGGGAAGCTGGTGAATAAGAAATAATGTGATATTAGCTGTCTATACAGTGGTAGAAACCCATATTTACACACAAATGCCACGCAAGTGCTTTTGATGTGAAGCTCTGAATATGCATACGGATGTATTAATTATTCAAACCACACAACGCTTCCACGAAATGTGAAGCGTTTTCATGCCCATTTCATAGCCTCATAGACCCTTTGGCCATATGTTGAGAGATGGGCTGAGAAACCTTGAAGTTTCTCATCATAGTCTCTTCAAAAAGAGGGAAAATCTGTATAAGTGAGCTGCCTGTGCCAGTGAATCGACTCCAATTTATGGTATATCATATAGGCTTCAGAAGTGCAAAACTAGCCATGGAGCATTCACCTATAACCAACCACGTACACATCCGGAGATAAAGAGCAAAGGACGAGATCTGGTGTGGCACCTATGGAGTTCCAGCCCCCACAGCAGCACAGGTTGCTCTCAGTTGCCTGGCCAGAGCAGCCCAAGCTGCCCGCCGATGGGTGGCCAGCGAGGACAACCCGCAGAACCTGCTACTGTCCTGCAGCTCGCTAACTCCTCATGGAGGTTCTCATGGAAAGCCCACTGCATCTCAGGGCCATGGTTACTCTCTCTTCCCAGCATTTCCGGCACAATTGCAATGCTCGTAGGGCCCTTTCAGCTTTTTAAAAGAAAGAATATCTCAAAGGCTCCAATTTCTCCTTTGGCAGCAACAAATGAGTCAGATTGTGTAAGTACAGTTATGTAGACTAGAGTTTTCAAGCGATAAGCTGGACTTCTCACACCAACAATTAACTGCAAGTATGGAGATCCTAAACTGGGTAGGAAAACCAAACATCTTTTCTAGGATGAGACTGACCAACTGACTGGGAAAATGTTCCGGTTGTTTTAATTGAACAGCCTTCACAAAAAGTCCTCAATGGAATAGTTAAAACTGATGTCAACCAACATACTAGCTGAAAACGTAACCCACATTTACCTCTGTGTCTGTAGAAATCTACAGAATGAAATAATTAAAACCAAAAAAAGCAGGCAAATAAAAAGACCAGACATGCACAAAACCAGAACATGCTTCTAAAGAAGTACAAAGAGCTGAAGTACAAGATCTCTCAAAACCTTCTCGATTAAAGTATTCTACCTGCTTTTTAAACTATCATTGGTTTGGATGCTGCTTTTTTTTTTTTTTAATCCCTCTCCAAAAGAAAATTTTGGAGAAAGAAAAATACAGGCAAAACACACATGGGCAACACAGCAAGAGGAGTAGATGAATGAAAGTTTAACTGTTTTGCCTTTATGCAAAGAAAACATCAGACCACAGCACAGGGAGAAGCAAAGGCTGAGACCCTTGAATTCCTGTGATAAATCTAAAGCTTGTACATTAAAGCTCGCCTTTGTTGAAAACGCTGTTAGACACAACAAAACAGAAATGTTAGGTAAGTGCAAGCTCTGCCTCTGACCTTTCACTCTGTAACCGTCAGGCTTCATTAATTTTCACAAGGCCTGACAGCTCTAGCGTTAATACTCACACTTGCGGATCGAGCCACACAGCAGGTTCAGACTGCTACCTTCTCCTCTGAAACTCATGCATTAGGATTTCTTCCATGCTGGCAATGGAAAACCAAGTCTAAGAAACATTAAACACAAAAAACTACGTTACAATAATGCCAAGGTTGAGTCATAAACCCATGAAAGCAAGGAAGTATCGAATGAATCTTGCCTCAGCATCTATAAGTCGGCTACGTAGTGCCCAGGCGCTGCAGGACCGCAGGTACAGGTGCTACGTAACCTATAGGGGCACGTAGGAGAAGTCTGACGCTGCAGAACCAGCGGTACCTGATACCAAGTGCTTCCACTCCTCCTCTCTGCCACAGGTAAAGGCAGTGAATTTTGCACAACATGGGGCCGTAACGTGGCCAAGCGCGGTGTGAACCCTGAGCAGGGCCATATACGCTGCAGAACCTAGTTAACTATGGGTCCGATTTAGCGATGCTCTGCATTGGTAACGATTCCTTGCTTTTATGCATTTATGTCTCAACCGTAACATTATTCTAATGTAACTGTTTGTGATTAATATCCTTCTCCTCTCTGGTAAAAGAAAAAAAAAAAAAAAAGAGCATAACATAAGCGACAATCTTTTGTTCCACTTCAGCGCTGTTCCCTGCCTTCCTCGGCGTTATTCTGACATAACTTGTGTCGGGTTTTGATCTCAAAGTTGTTTTGAATTTCACTGGGCTACCGTTATTGAAACATTTTTTTCTTGAAACATGAAAGCTTCGCTAAAGTTTTATCAATTAATACATGGCATTTATTTGTTTTGAAACAGACAGAATCTGAAGTTTTTGTTTAGCCTAACCTCAAAAACATAGAAGCCTCCAGATTTTGCAGCTCACAGCACTGCCAACTTTAGGTGTAAAAAGTCTCCCAAACTGACTTTAAAATTAGGAAATTTGAAACAGACGTAGCACAGATTTGTCTGCTTGCTAGTCCCTGGCAAAGCTTTCTTTGCAGGCTTGTAATTATGGAACCTAAAAGATGGAGCTTTCAAGAAAAATAGCAATAATAAAAAAAACCCCTTTAACTTAAAAAAGCTGACAGCTATGAAGTTACCCTTTAAGTTTAGCAAATTCTGAGAACACCCTCGTTGCCAATCACAGTAGCCTTATTTTTTCCATTTTTGAAAGCGATTCTTGCAGAAATGGCAGTTCCTGCTACCCTTCTCCTTCCCGTAGCAAAGCAATACGTGAAGGACTACTCCGACCACTTTGTGGCTACGTGCGTACTTTCAAAGTGATCCTTCAAGTGAAATAACATTCACTTGGGAAAATATATAATGTTTTAAGGCAAGAACATCTTTTGTCTGGCAGACTTGAAGGTATTCCTCTAAACAGAATTACCCCATATTTACACTTGTGATGAGATTTGCATTGAGCCCCCTGTAGTTTAAGGTCTATATATAGTGCACGTATACTGCAAATACATAGAAATACGCTATATTTTGTCCAACATAATTCTACGTTTTCGTCTTGTGATCGAGATCTTAATGTACCAGGGCTGACAAGTTTTAGACGGATTTCAGCTCAGTGTGATTTCAAACGGCTCAGATCTTAAATTCTGAATATCGAGGCTGAGAATGGGAACATAAACTCGGCCTTCACAGTGCCAGTGGGGCTAAGTAGAAATGTTCTCCTTGAACTTGATTAAGACTAAATTGAAAAGGAACATTTTTGGTTACTATTACATTAGGCTAAAATATAGAAATGAACCCTAATACTATCTAAATCTAATATGAAAAAGCCATCTCTATTTCAAAATTTTCAAAGCATTCTCTATAAATGCATCACAGATCAATTTACATGGTACTTTTGCCAATAAGCAAAACGAAATCACAGGTTCCAATTGGCTTAACTCATATTGGAAAGTGCGAAAGCAAATGCTAGAAAATGCAATTACTGCAAACAAACTCCATCTTCTCCACTCAGGAGGGAATTTCAGGGAACATTTTATTGCCCTCAAATAATATTTCTAAAGGCATCAATACACAAATCTATTTTCTTTTCGGAGTCCCCCCACACTTTATAACCTAATCCTCTATACAGAAACGCACCAGATTTTGAAATAATACATTGGTTGTTGATATTACCTTGTGCACACACATATTGTATCAATTTAAATGATTTTTCCTCCATGAATCTTAAGAATATAAAACCCAACAGTCGCTGTCTCACACAAACAGATCTGGACCTACTACCCTTTGTCTCTGTAATTTACAATTCCAATTAAGTCTTTTTTTCTAAAATAAATGAATAAAAGCCATCAAAAAGGAGGTCATCTTGAGAAACAATTACACAGAAAGTAATTAGGCTAATCATAATTATCACAGACAATGTCTCGGTATTTTCACGTACATATTTTTTCACACTGCAAAAGGCCAGCGAATGCTAAGGACAAGATTTTCCAGACAAAGTAAAATCTTTATTTAAACGAGAAACAAGTCTGGATATCAGTTCTTCACTACTTACTGAAGGCAATAAGAACTATAAATGCAGGACCTAGATCCAGATTCTGCCCCAGATTTTTCCGTCTTAGGGACAGGGACCTTTATGTGAGCAGCAGAACTTCTTTTTCTGTCCCCAGGACCGAAACACACACCTCTACCAGGATACTTCTGAGATCTATCTACCCACCTACTTTACGATAAATAAATCCATCAGGAAACAAATATAATCACCAAAAACATTCTCTTGTGTCTCTCCTCTTTCAACTTGTTCCCATTACTTGTTTTCTCATTTTTAAATGAAAGTCTTTGAGGCTTACAATGCACGAAGCAGCAGGCAGATGCCTCCCTCTACCTCGCCGCCCGGTAAAGCCTAGTCAGTATTTCTGAAAAAATCCCTCCAGATGCCACCTTTTTTCTGTAGCCCAGCAGGGTGGTCACAACATTTCTTACGAGAAGAAAAATCTCAAATACATAAACAAGAATCTTCTGATAAGTATTTTAGTTTTCTTTCTATAATACAGTATATTTTCCATAACTTCTCAATTTTTATACATGGAACTGAAACTCTTCCTTTCAAAATTACGACTTTAGAGTACATTGTTGGTAAAAATATAAAACATACTGGGGGTCACACTTCACTAACTACCAATACTAATGTAACGTGGATAAGTTCTCACGGTGATAAGGGAAAAAGATAATACGCAAGGACGACAGCAAGAATAATTACAAGGAAAAGAAACTGAAAGGAAAAATGAGAAATAAGATAAAATATTTTTTAAATATCCCAAAGGTTTTAAAAGCACGGACTGCTGTTTAAAAGCAGGACCATCAGCTTTTTAATAACTCTGAGAATGTAACATTCTCCAGCGTGCTAAAGCAATTAGCTGCTTTTGAAACTCTACCCTGGGATCACGTTTTGTGCTCTTTCTTGTAAACAATGAGAAGCAAGTTTGATATTCCAAGGTGGTTTTAAACATATTTTCGGATGGCGATGCTGATGGTTGTTAGGAATTTTCCCTCCCTTTTGTAAGTCGGAAGAGGAGAAATCTAAAACCTGAACTAAGCTCCATTTCTAGAAGCAGCCCGATACCGATTTGACAGCACCAGGTACTGAATTCCAGAACTCCCTCCACAATCCTTCCCTGAAATTTTTACAGAGGATAAAAACCAAAGAGGAGGTACAGAGAGAACACAAACACAATTTACAGTCAACTAAAAATATTCAGGCAGGTCTTTATAAACCTCCTTTATTATTTTCTGAATCCCACATTTAAATTTACTATTCTAAATAAACCTAAACATTCCATTATAGTCTTTCAAGATGAACTTGGATACCAGGAATCTCCTGAGCCCTGTAAGGAAATTCCTTCTAATAACCCAGACCACAGAGAGGTTTCTTAGCTACTAAAGGAGACAACCGAATCACTCCAGCTGTATCGTGTTATTACAAGGAACTGAATTCCTCTTATGCAGTGGTTTTTTCCTAGCCATCCAGAATTGCCTGAGCAGAATGGCACACAGCCTCAGATACCTCCCTTGTCAGTTTAAGCACATATAGTAACCCCAGGTGAAACTCTTACCTTTCCTATCCTTGTTACTACAAGTACATAGGCCCTCTGCTGCAGTCGTCTCTGCTCCTTAGTAAGGATAAGAGTAAACACCTATCCTACCAAAGTAATGAAATGTTTTTAAATCAAGTTAAATGGATATGTGAGATTTTATGGTACCTGTACCTGTGCATTTGAATTTACAGTAACATTTTCACAAGGTGCCGGAAAATCTGTACGATGCAGCATCTGTACTTTCCTTTGTGTACAGAAGTACACCAAGGATCCCGGTACATGAATAAATATTTCTCTGTAAGTAAATGCTATCATTAACTGTTGGGGCATGCAGTGTTTGCAATTTTTTCATCTAGTGTGCCTTCTGCAGAGTAGGATCTCTCCTGACTCACCCATTTTAGCCATCACTTCTAGACTTAAAAAAAAAAAAGGGGGGGGGGGGGGGGGGGGGGGGGGGGGGGGGGGGGGGGGGGGGGGGGGGGGGGGGGGGATGAAAAAACTGCCATAAAAAAGCATGATATGCCGACCTCAAGTTTTGCTGAATAAAGCGACAGCTAGAGTTAATCAGAGCAGGTCATTAAGACAAAGCACTAAGAGAGCAGCTATTTCAGTCACTTACACAAAGGTAACAATTTATTTCTTATTTATACTCCTTTCTGCTAAGGTTCTGCCCTTTCACCTCAAAGGCAAGCATCATTGTTTTTACAGCTGGCTTCACGGAAGCATTTGTTTATGAATGGCTATATTGCTTCCACTCTAACTGTACACGCATCCTCTCTAGTAACCTGCTCAGATGCCAGGACCCGTTTTAAGAGGGACAGCCAGAGCTGTCAGTCACCGGAGCAGCGGTCCCCAGGGCAGGCGGGTGACGGCCGCAGCAGGGCATCCCTTCCGCCGTTCTCGCTCAGGCAATCCCTCCCCGCCTTTCACACTCCAGCTAATGGCACAGGATTATAATTTACAGCCAGGAGACTGCAAATGGCAAATAGCTTTCCCTACAGCCCAACCAGCGCTAGGCTGGGAATTAATTTGGCAGAGGTTTTGCGAGGGGACATTAGTCTGGGACTTTTACTCTCAGGGCCACAAGTATTGCTACAGCTACTTCATTTTATTCCCAGCGACCACCGAAGCCTGCAGCAGGGACAGAGGAGAGCTGAAGGAACAAACTTCTTTCCCCACGATAATGCTCAGGAGACATCTGCACAAAAACGCAGGAAACATCACGGTTGCCTTCCAGCTTTTCTGCTCATCTCTCAGGAGTGAAGGCAAATGCCAAATGCTGCTTCAGGAGTGGGGAGCCTTAAGAGGAATGTATGGGGGAGAGAAGGTCAGGTAAAAGTAAGGAAATGCAGGCAACTTTTTGTCATTTGGAGCTCTGTTTTAAACTAGAACTCTCCTTGTTTCTGTGGCTGGTCACATTTAAAAAAAAAATAAAAATTAACGGCAACGTTCAGAAGAAAAGGAGCTGTTGCACTCTGATACCCAGCCTGGCCTGCAATATTAAAGATTCTGGCTCATTACAAAAGATGTACATAATTCTGAGGTCTTTAAGGTTCACTTATCGACAAGTCACAGGAAATTCAAAGTACAGCGTGTTCCTGAGTTTTCATTTCTTAATTTGATTACCTGGGGAAGAAACGAAGTTCTGGAAAAAGCAGGTGGATCTCCACTACTTTACATCTCATTTGTCTCCCTCTTCTTTGTAGCCTCCGTCCCTCCCCCAGCACGATGCTATTTTGTTCTCTCCTGTGTTGGCTTTGCATCTTCTTGCCTCTCTCCTTACAGCGCTGTCCCCCGTTCTGCTGCTTTGTTCCTCCTCTACTAAACGTACCATCAATAGTAAGCGAGGGTCTGGTAACCGTCACCTCACAGCTGGGGGGTAGGATGAGAACAGAGAGACCAGAACAGCTCCGTGAAGTGAGACACCGAGGTGACCCAAGCCTCCAAGCGATCTCAAGTCCTGAGAAACTCAGTTCCCGAAGCTGTGGAAGGGCCACCACGAACCGACCCACACGTCAGCCAAACACAGAGATCGGCCCAGCGCCGCGGGACGTGGCAGCAGAAGGGGTCCTCCCAGCCTTGCACCAGGGTCACCAAGAGAAGACGACGCTGCCGGTGGGTCTCGTAACCACCCTACAGAACAAGCACCCTTATTCACGCTGTCATCCTCAGGATGACAAAGCAGGACAAAAAAAATGCCAATTCCTTTGGCTCTGGGAGAAGGGGTTCTTTTCTCCTTTTTCTCCAGGGGTACCAGATTGCCCACGAATAGAACACCCATCCTCCGAAATCAATATACTCCCTAAAGACAGCCAACAAAGATTTCAAGCTCTTCTAACAGGCACGACCGGGATGAGTGGGAGAGCTGGAGTTGCACGGGTCTTTCTTTCGCAGCCCTTTTGTGCCGAGACACATCATTCCCGATACATACAAAGCATGCAGAGTTTGTCCACGCTCAAATACCGAGCTCCAGCCCACTGCAACAAGAGGGTTCATTAACAAGCTATGCAGGCTGATCATAGCCAGCAAGAAGCAACAATCTATTTTTCTTTAACAAAAAAAAGTAGTTGGTAATTCTTGGAACATTTATTAACCCCCTAGTATAGGCAATTACTGTAAGATAAAGGTCTGCCAGTCTTGCGCTAAGATAATCTGCTGCATGTTGCTTTTCTACAGCATAGTCGTGTCCACAACAGTGTGAATAAATGCTAACATTTGATTTTTAAGCTTGATTCAACCCCCCCAATCTAAGATTTTTAGCAGATCTTCACTCTCAAGTGGATGGCCACAAAAAAAAAAAAAATTTTTTTTTTTAAAAAAATCATTTCATACAAGCCAAAAAAACCCCACAGGATGGCATTTCCCTGAGATGCTGCTTTGTAGCTCAGTTTAAGGTAATCTCACACATTTCCTAACATGCAGAACTGCAAAGAGGAAGGGGAGCAGGAGGCACAAAACCCAAGGATCATTCCTGCTGTCTGTTAGGTTCTGTAGTCGCATACAACATAAAAAAAACCCAAACCAGTGGTGATTAAAAAAAAAAGCCTCTGTAATAGACAGGACACTGCCAACCAGCTTTAAATTGAATTACACAGCCTGCTAATCTTTATGATGAAATAAAATTTCTTTGAACACTACACATTATACTGAAATCTGCAGTGCTTTCTCCCCCCCTCCAGCCCCAACCTCTCTCTGCTCAAAGCAACTCCTCCACCCCGAAACCATTGTTCTTTCTAAACAGGAATGTGATGCTCTACTAACAGAAAGACGTCTTATTTTAATGAGATATTGTTAATATGGTGCACGTGATGTGAAAATTTAGGAGAGGCATTTTTGCACTTTGTATTTTTGATGCAACATTTAATTTGTAAGTGGCAAAATAAATTGATGGTGTACAAGGAATACACACTTTGATTGCTTTTCCAGTGAAATCATTCTCATGTTATATGCGGCTGCAGCAGCAACGCTGCAAGAAGAATTTGACAACAATGTCTATAAAACTTTCTATTTGGGTGGCATTACTTGTTTCATGCCTGGTCAATATAACGACCATAAATCTTTGTTCTGTTTTAAAGTGGATTTGCGGGAAAGAGGGAATTGAAAGGAAGAATTATTTTGCTTATTTTATAAATTTGTTTTGGTTATGGTTTGTTATTTGAAACCTTATCCAAGAAATGACTGAGCAATTATTGTGATTGAAAGTCCTGCCCAAGACTTGTGCAATACTTTCCAGTGCTCGCTGCCTCCTTTCTTTCATTGAAAATTACCAAATGAATCTGAGGTTTCAACATATAAAGAGCCACTCAATCCAGAACATTATTCTCTTTGAAAGCACATTTCACCTGAGCCAAGTTTTCTAATGGCTGTCAAATAACACCTTAACATTTGGTTTGACTGCTCATAGCAGGTAGTACACAACTTTATGTATAGAGTATTTTACACTGGCACTCTAGTAAATTAGTGACTACAATTGAGATAAAAACCCTGAAAGTTTCTATGTATTCAATTAACAGAGAAAAAATAGTTTCTTGTTAAATTTCTTTATGAAAAGTTGCCAGGAATAACAAGAACAAAACAAGAAACAACTGATCAGGTAGTAATAAACTTACACTGCTCCTCACGCACTTCAGTCAGTGGAAATTTTACTATCTTGACACTCATTTCTATACAATTTCTCCTCTTTTAGCATTTAGGTTACGCTTCTAGGGTTCTGTTTTGCACAAAGCATCTAGTATCTGACTCAGAGCAGAGGATAAATATGAAGATGCAGCCATAATAACCATAGCACAAAAATAGAATTTTGCACTTTTTTCATTTTGTTTTCACATTTCACTGTAGATTGCTACATCCGGAAAATGTTATCTAGCCTATTACCAAAAATCCACATGGCTGTATTTTCCCACTATTTCATAAATACCATAAAATGCAACATTCAGATTATTTTTGTATTCCTCTGAGAAGAAAAAAATTAAAATTAGTATTAATATATCTTTTAAAAATGTATGCAAATAAAAGCTGAGTATTGATGAATAATTTAGTCAAGCCATATGGGAATCTAAAATTAAGTACAAATGAGAATTTAATAGTGACATTAAACACAGTTCAAGTTAGAACAAAAGCAAAGGAAATACTCTTAAGTAGTGATACTGCAATAAAATCTAAATAAACTTGGAAGAAGTTTTTAAAAATTTTACCATAAAGACACAGTGAGATTCAAATCCCAGAGAACTAAATTGGGGGGGGGGGGGGGGACACGACACCCACCAAGCCAACCATCAAACCAAAAAAACATGAAGGTGACTCTAGATTTCATCATACTAAATGTGGAGGTTTTTTAAAAGAAATTGCATCAACATGTTCCAAACTTGTAATATTCAGCACCTATTAGCAATGAGAATTAATAAACAATTAGACACACCAAAGCTGTCCGTACGGCTCGCCAGCGCACCTTCAGGTCTCCGTTATTCTCCAGTTCAGAGCATCTCTGCAGTAGGCAGCCAGCGTGGTCTGGATCCTGCAAATCAGACGCAAGTCCTACCGCTATCCGAGGGACAGCGGAACACCAACGCCAATGGAAGTGTCAACTGCCATCAGCAGCCAGCTCAACCTCTTTTTAAAGTAAAGTATCCCATCCCAGTGCCTGAAGCCTAAAGATGCTCCTCATCAGAGCCGCTCACAGAGACATAGCTGTTTTCAAAATTAGACTAATAGATTTTCCAGGGAGTTGCTTCCCTCTCTCCCAGAACAGCTGTGCAAAACTCATCCATACTTACAGGATTAAAGCTACTTCAGCGTTTTCTTTCACTTGCAACGAATGCAAATTTTTTTTTTTAAGTGCTGAGAGTTTTGTCCATCAAAATGTTATGTTTAGTCAGTTATTCACTCTAGCTATAACAAGCAGAGCAATGTAGGGTTCAAAATATGCTCCAGATGGTAAAAGCACAAATCAGAAATAAATCAATTTATAAAAATAGGAAGAGATTTGGGTTTATTGCCATAATTTTACATTAAAATATTCATAAGCTTCCTTCTGGTTCGAAATTAGTTCAAAATACTTTAAAAGCTAATATCCTTCTGAATTTGGAGAAATTTAGAGCTCACTGATTTGTTTTTATTAAAGAAGTATCATGTCAGATGGTAAAATAATTCACACCAGAAATAATACTTTTAAGGAGTAAAAGTTCTCAAGTACAAATACTTTGTCACAATGAAACTGTCTGCAGTGCACATTAGCAAAAGGAACACACGCACACAAACCCCTAAATGAAACATGCCTGGAGAGGAGATGAAGCCTAGATAAAATGAGGGAATAACCAAGCAGACCAGAGAGACTGAGAAAGGACACAAGAGGAATGTGACCCTGAATTTTTAAACAGTGATCTTCAAGATCAAACATTATTTTGGCAGGTTTCTGGCTTACAGTTTTGGATATAATTTCAAATTTCTACAGTACTAATGCAGAAATCTAAGTGTAGACTGGAACCAAGTGTCTGTCCGTACCTCTGAGAGCAACACCATTATTTCCAAACATTCTTCCCATTTTGTCATTTATTCCATGTAACAGCCAGCAATTCCAGGCTGAAGCTGCTATTTTCAATAACTAAACATTCACACAAAAATGGACTTTAAAAGAACTGGCAATATGTTTCTGAGGACCACATCCATACGTGCAGAGTGTAACAGGAAAACCTCCACGTTAAAATAGTATAATCATTCTTTTCTTCTCACTTTAAGTAACATGATGGAGGAACTACACCACAGGAAAAAAAAGCTGAATATTTATTTTAGCTCTATCAACAATGTTTATACTAAAGGCAAGGATATATTACGGGTAAAGAAATATTTGTTCCAGTACAAACCCATATGTGTTTGGCCACTAAACCATTCACAAAGTTCCTCAAGTCATTATCCCGCAGAAATGGCAAGAAATATGCATTCAAAACAAAAGCAAGACATGAAATAAAAACATGTCATGAAACAGTCAAGTCGCTAAATTCCAGAACAACTCGTAAAAACCCGAGCCACATTCTAGTCTCAGCTCCGCAGACATTAACCAGCAGTAATTTCACCTACTGGATTTATTCGCATCCACCACTGTAGAAATTTGCCTAGTTTGTCCAGTAATGTGCCTTATATTAGAAATCTTGCAGGGAAAAAATAAAAATAAAAATCCAAACCAAAAAAATGAACGCAGTAAGAGATAACCACTAGATAAAAAAAGAACAAAGCTGGCTATTTGAAAAAAATGACTAAAGCAGATGCAAATTATTCACACAAGTAAGGATATGCACAATCAGGCCCATACTAATTGAGCACAATAAACATAGTCACTCATTAAAGATCTATCCGCTTGAATTTATCTTTGCTTTCTCTTCAGTTCTTATGAGTTATTCAATCACTTCCCATCAGGCAGGAGAGGAAATACTGCACTATGAAGACAGAACTATAATTAAATATTCCTGTATTTCCTTTCCCATACATGACAATGAGAATAGATGGGAAAAACATGAACAGTGATAATAGTATGTTGAAACATTCAGTAGGAAATACACTGAGCATAGAAAAAGTCTTAATTCTTCCTCAGCACATAATGCTGTGTTTACTGCAAGGTCAGTTAAGTTACCATAAGAGATTTTTAATGAAAACAATTATAAATTTAAAATAACTGTGTTTAAAGCATTTAACAGTCACTAAGGTCAAGTGATTACAGCAGTTACAAGACCCAAGGGACATGTTCACACCAAAACAAAGTGAATAAATTACCTCAGCCAGTGTATGTAATCACTAAGTGACCACAGAGGTTACTCAATGTATGAGCCCAGGCGACTTTCATGCAAAACCAATAATGAAAATTTATCAGCCAAAGGGAAAAAAGCCTAAGATTAGTAAAAGTTGCGAGAAGGGCCTACAGCTAGGAGGAGCGGGAAAGAGGGCGCGGAGAGCAGGTTCTGTGATCAGGCTGCAGAGACAAGGAAGAAGGGTGAATATTACTGAAAGAGATGGACAAGATGCTGCACATTTTGCTCAGGTGAGATACCCAAAGAGTTGCAAAGGGATCCAAGACCCACAAAACAGAAAATTGTGGGGCTGACAGAAGTGCTCTCAGTCCTGTAAAACTCTGGCATATGTAACACCCAGTGAAGTACAAGGCAGGCAGGGGTTCTGAATAATCATTTTTTAACTTTTTCCTTGGTTTTACTGCCAAGAAAATTATGGACAGTTACGGTGTCTTAGTTATCCCATTATATAATCCTAGTGGAGACGAGGGCCTGTTTTGTTACCCCAGAGTAGGTAAAATAAGCTGCAGAACGAAGCCTAGCTTTGATCTCGCTTCTCTCCCTCAAGGTATAAACGATACAGATGCCTTGTCTTCATTACCGCTTTACAACACGATTGCCAGTGGAGAAAACCACGCACACAAAAGATATGAAAACCCCTTTCTACAAGGGCGATGCTGTATTTGATGGGAGTTCTCAGTGCCTTGCTTCAGAATAAGGTTCCTGTCAACTATGACGAAAAAAGATGCCTCCCACTATACGGCAGAAGAAAAAGGAATCCTGCTTGTTCCTGCCTGCTACTGGTATGTATCTTTGGAACCAATACATGCCATCGCCTCACAACCTTGAAAGTATTAATCTTCACAATATACATAGTAAATAGTAAAATGCGGTTACTCCCATTTTGCAGATAGGAGCCTGAAATAAAGTGGCAAAAGGGCATGCCTGACTTCATACTGTTTTGATTCCAGAGGAGGAGGGGATGGCACTGCAACAAGTATTCACCAACACGACAAGATTCCTCGGGGGAATCAATTTGCTGCCTCACCTTATGCCAGAAACCTAATAACTGGTACTGTCATATATATGAAAATGCAAGTGGACTCTGTGCATGTAAAAAAACCTAAAAAAAACCCCCAACCTAAAGAAGTTTTCTCTGTACCTGAGATATGAAAGCCTGAAGCCAAAGCCAGTAGGTCCTCACACAGTCAAAGCTTCCCCTTTCAATGACACTGACTGCCAAAGAATGCAAAACCTGGTTTCTCAGATAAATATCATACTGACTCCTATAAAACTATACACATGCTAAGAAAGTCCCATGGTAAATGATCGAGGTTGGAACAAAACCTGTTCAAAGGGTTATAACTCTTCTGTTGCAAATGTTAAACCAAGGACCTATGTGACAAAATAACATCATCATGAAACACCCGTTAAATACAAGGAATGCCAAGTGGCTGCCGATACCGTAAGATTCCCTACGAAAGGGTGAACACGCACTAGCAGATTACTTGTTCTGGCTTTCAGCAGTACTGAGTTAGTGTTTTCAGATGCCAAGCACTAGACGTGGGCTCTGGCTGTAGCAAAACAGTACTTGTGAAATGACCCAAAGTCCAAAGAGGAACTCTGGCAACCAGGCGCTGCTTTTAGCGGTGCATTCGTGCTGGACTTTGGAGGTCTACGCTCTCCAGAAAGCAATTCCGTTCCTGGAGCTGCCCAACATCTGTAAAAACTGAACCTCGTTGCACAGCAGTGCTGCCTAGCTTCTCTAGGAGGATTGATGCTCAGTAGGACCACACCGCCCACTCCCCGTGAAGCTGTGCGGCCTCCCACTGCCCTTATGTTGCTTGCTCCTCTTCCTCCTTCACAACACCAACATTTACGGGTTATCACAAAGAACACACAAAAGTTGAGGAAGATGATTCCTACAGTGTCTCCTCCCTCAACCAATGTACATATCCACCTCCTTCTCGTACCGCTTCTTACTTCCTGACCCTGCAATTACATTCCCAGAAAAATGATAGTTTTGAGACC
Organism: Balearica regulorum gibbericeps; assembly: GCF_011004875.1. Lineage (NCBI taxonomy): Eukaryota > Metazoa > Chordata > Aves > Gruiformes > Gruidae > Balearica > Balearica regulorum. Next base: position 63,470,976 of record NC_046188.1, on the reverse strand, counting down.
ATAAAATGTAGTACAGCTTTCTAGAAACAAGAACAATAAAACTAAATTACAGTAATATGGCAGTATCTGGAAGCCCCAATCTCACATGCACAGCAATAAAGAGAAGAAAAAACGTTCTTTAAAACTGGTCTATGGAAATCAGAGGTCAGAAGGAAGATAAAAAGAACAGTATGGAGAAAATGCAAAGGAGGGTGAAAAGACAGAGAATGTGGAAGCTCTTCTATTTAAAAATTCCTTTAGTAAATCCAAATGTTCTTCACTTATGTCTTGAAGGGTCGGCCAAGGAACTCCAATGGAATAAAATGATGCTATTAAAGGCAGGTAGCGATGTGGCCATCATACAGCAGGCAAGAGAGAGTGCAGTGATGGACGTAAAGCATGACGACAAAGCTATGCTTTCTAAGGTTTTAGATAATGCTGTAAATTCATTCTAATGTTTCTTGAAGATCAGCTGCTCAAGTCACCTTCATCTCTGAATATTTCTAGTGCAAGTGGTGACATAGCAGCACATAGCCGGCCTACCAGCAGCATTTATATCTGGAGCATCACGCACAAGTTCCCCTCCTTCGTATTGGTCTTCTGCTTTTGCAACTTAGCTGCCCTCAACTGTAGCAACAGGCTATCAAGGCACTGCTATCAAATACAGCCAAATATGAGAGGTGTTCTACCAAAGAGGCATTGAGTGCCTGCGTTCAAAGTTAAAATGCCAGTACTCTAACTCAAAGCGGACATCACGTGAATAACACCCCCAAAAAGTTCTCCTCTTCCAACCAATGTTACTGATTTTGCCATCCTGTATTGTGGGAAGAAGGACTTTCCTCATTTCCAAATATGTTGTAGCTTTCAGCACTGCTTCCAATTACGGTAAACCCAAAATACAATGGGCAATAGGTTCGGCGCTGGACACAAAACCCCAGAGCATCAACAAACAGGATGCTGTATGCATTCATCTGAGGTGCCACCACCGCCTCAGCGCACACAGGAGGCCGCACACAGTCCTCCTGTGGAACGACAGAAGTCCTCCTTGCTGTGGAACGACGGAATCTTTTCCCCCAAGGTAACGCAGAAATACAGCAAAGTCTCTAAATTTGTCTTAATTAACAGAATCATACTGAGGCTAGAAACAGCACATCACATGAGGACAAGTGAAGCAAGGGTAGGGGGGGATTTTCAAGTGCTCTAATTCAATTAGGAGGCAGTGACTGACACTTGGACAGGAGAGGTTAATTGGGGTCACCAAAACGCAGTAATTCCTTACCTAACCAGTCATTAAACTTCTTAACCTCTGAGGGCAGTCCCAGTTCGGTGAAATCGCCCGTGTGGAGAAGGATGTCCCCATAAGGCATCTGGATGCCATCTGTTCTGGAGTGTGTGTCTGAGACGCAGACAAATCGCGTGTGGCCCGCTGGTTTTGGAGTGTCATATGGGATAGGGTCGACCCTAAAGCAGACACATAAAGATCTCGTAACAGTTACAAGGTTAAAACCCTCACATCTATTATTTCACATATCAACACAGATCTCTCTATATATAAGCGTGCACGCACACACATACACATCCATTTACACACCGTGCTGAAAGAACTGACTCTGTAATGCAACACTGCCCAACATCCTGAAGGGACCAGAGTGCTCCTCAAATACTTACCTGGTAAGGCAAGAAGATTAAAAAATAGACAAGATGTGGCCAGTTTCTGATACTAAAGTTAATTTAAACATTGGAGAAAATGGATTTAAGAGATTTTGAACTCAGACATGTTTTCTCTGTCACTTGTTTTACACATGAAGTAGTGCATGGGCCATTAAATAACAGGTCTCGCAGGTAGGCCAGCAACAGGCTCTCGCTTGAGCTGAGCAGCTTAGCATCTGACTTTTTTCATGGGCACAGGCACTCCTACAGATTCCAGCAGGAATATTTGTTTACACACAATCATGTACATTCAGGACTATGTCGATGAAGCCTCGAAATCACAGAACTGAATCTAATGACTTCTTACCCTCACACAAAATCCTGAGCTCATCTTCCCAAATTCTACAAATTTAGGAACTGATGTTGTAGAGCACGAACCAACCATAGATAAAACATTTTTATCTACAATAAACGATGTTAAAATTTTAGTTTGATTGGCTATTTGCAAGCTACATTTGTTAATGTGATCTTATTGACTATATAAGACCCAGCACAGAAGTTTGGTTTTGAAGTGTTTTGTTGGTTTGTTCTTTGGAGTTTTTTTTATAAATTTAAGCAAAAGAGAGAAAAAAATAATAGGGAAGAAAAGTACTTTATGCATACTTTGTGGTTAAAAGTTCCAATTTGTAACAGAATAACTTAAAATACAAAAGGAAATCCATTGCTTGCTTTGGAATAGCAGTTATTTCTCCGCAGAGTTACCATAACTTGATTTGCTCAACTCCTCTTGACATAGATTGAAGTACCACACTGTAAATCAACATTTGAATAGCACAGTATCTGGATTAACACTACAGCAAATCCCATCCCAACCCCACAAAACATCAACCCATTCCACTGATGTGCCACTGATCATACTTACAGCTCAGCTAGAAATTTTGAGGTATGTAGGAGTTACGTCAGAATAATGGTCCACTTACATCTCCAATCATCAGAGCAGTGAAGCCAAGCTCTCAGTGTTTTTAAGCACCCAAAATAATGCTGTTCTAAGACTTATTTGGACAAACTGGCACAACATACATTCAAAACTCAGTGCCTGAAAGTAAAATTAAAATTAAACAGGTTTTATTAGTTTTTCTCTCCACACTAAATGAAAAGAAAAACAAGTAACTAGTGCACATCCCTGTGAAGTTGTTTTTCTTAAATCCCCATAGTTGAGACTGCATAATCAGTAATAGAAAATAAAGCACATTTTGTTAGATTGCATTTTCCTAGGTACCATAAATATTTCCAATCAAACTGTATATACCATAGACGTATCACATTTGGTTGCCATGGTCCACTGAATTAGTTTGCAAAATTCAGGCTCTGCAAGCAGATGTTTATTTTAATACAATCTTTATCTTAAAAGCAGATTTTACTGCAGGGTGGACTGGATGGGAAGGGGCAGGTTGGTGGATAACTTTTTTTCTTCTTGGTATTGTACCTCCTATTCCACCCAAAGCACCAGGTATGATTAGTTGAGCCATACAACTGGTTACCACCACAGAAACCCACTACAAAAATCTGAACTCCGACAACCAATGGATTCCTCTCTGCAAGGATTAGAAATTAATAAGGTTGTTATATCCAGAGTAAAACTCATTTACCATTGAAATCACACTGGCAGGCTGGGCAGAACTGTAATTATAGGCCATAGTGTTTTTGTATTTGATATCTTCCTCCCAACTACAGAAGATAAGTTGAAACTTCTTAGAAATATGTCACACAGTAAACACGGGGGTTTCCGAATCAACGTTTCCACACTTCCAAGGATGTCTACTCCAGACAGCACAAAAAATGAACACCACCTTCCACCAGTACCACACACCTTGTTCAGAGAGTCCCTGCCTGAGCTACGACCAGCACTGCCTGCCTCTGGGGAGTCCAATTCTGTTCATGCACAGCAGCCATGCTTTTGCTATTCTCTGCAGTTTGTTTCCAAATAAACCCTGTTTTGCTTCAGGCAATCCCTATTAGAGCATGACACCAAAATCTGGTTTAGGATTTTTTCTCTATTCATGCAATGACTGACTTACAGAAAATTCTATAATCAAAATTCATTACGTTCCTGATGCTTCTTTCTCCTCTTCACAAACACTATGATGTTGCCAATTAACCTTTTTTCTACATCTTAGCTTAATTTCTTCCTTAAGTATTTGAAAGCGAGATACTGAAGGTTACTGTGTTCAGCCCACCAATTTATCTTACTCAAAATAGTCCTTCAATAGAAACTTAATAAAAGGGGTGTTATTGCCAGTCCTGAAGGCTCAAGTTTCCCTTCCATCCACAGTTACAGCCTGGCAAAGAGGAATGAGGATTTTTTTCTATTTCACTACATCACAAGAGGATTGGCCTCCGAACTCGTGAGATCAGCTAGTGCAGTAGGCGAGGCGCTCCCCTTTCACAGCTTTTGGTGACGCGCTGCTCGCTAGCGGGCCTCTACCTGGGCTTTGCACATCTGTTCTTTGGGTGGTTTGCTCACCTCACGACCCAACATCTGGGCATTACAGACTGGCATTTCTAAAAGCTCTGTAATAGCTATGCATTTGACCCTCACTCCAATTCAACAAGAGATAAAATAATTATTTCAGCCCCCCTACCACCAGTCTCTGCTGAATCAGAGCACATACCTATGAAATTCAACGTATTCTTTACCATTTGCTCCAAACACAGTGCATCCGGCTAACTTTGACATTCTCCATCACCACCAATACTTTATTTTTTCAGTATTCTTGAGCTGGCAAACTGAAACACTTTACAGATAATGAAAAGCACGCTCATGGAAACATGCAGTAAACGTTATTCCAGACTAATCTGAAAGTTCATACGTTAGGATTAATACAGCAATCAAGACATGGAAAGCAACCTAACAAAATATTCAAGTATCAAAACTAATGAAGATTTTTTGCCTTAAGTTTCTAAATGAACGTGGACATCCAAGGTATTTTGCGCCTTAGAAAATCAGGTACTTGGGTGTTTTTTCAAAAGTTTCTGTAAGACCTGGAATGAAATCCCGTAAGGCAGTTGAGCAATGACTGCTTTCTAAGATCATGACAGTAATGTAAGATCTGTCACATTTAATGTATCTATGACAAGGGTTTAGGAATCGGAAGGGACAATGTAATCTTCATACACTTCTATAAGGACCTTGTTTATCAGATAATTACTCGGCTTTATTAAACTGCCCTTACCATCAGCTGTTCTCACTCGGAATAGGAGTCCCTCAGGTACAAACCTCAAATTCACAGTTCCTCACACACTGCTGCAGCTGAATCAAGGGACACCATAACGGGCTCGGATCTGGTTTGCTCAGCTATCACTAATCACCATCTTCCTCCAAAACCACGGTTACCATGGCACTTCCAAGACAGCAGGGCCACGTACATAGGGAAGCAGAGCGCTGCCCCTTGCCCCGCCGGCTGCGCGGAATTGGAGTTGTACGCTGTCCTCATCCATCAGGCTGCAAATTTTGTCGTGGCTTTATGTTTTGAAAGCAGAGATTAAGTAATTAAACGACAATCAGCAATGCAGAAGTTATCAAGGGGATTTTGACAGCGAGGTAGGAGAGCTGAATTTGGAAACTCACAGAAGAGGAAAGCATTGGGCCGTTCACAAGCATGGAGGCAAAGGACTTGATTTAGGATGTCACGCCATGGAGCGGACACGTTAGCTGTGGATTTCGGCCCAAGCTCACGCTAGTTACTCATAATGATGTCCTACAAATCATCGGCATTAGAAAGCACCTCCGAGACAGAAAGGGCAGTGCAGCTCTCCAAGAGACATAGCTGCAGGCAGAATTACACTGGGGTCACGTTTTTAAAGAAAATTTAGAAAAGACACAAGCACCGTTTTTCTGAAAGAAAGTAAGTTTTGATTCCAAAGGATAATTCTGCACGGGTGAGTTCGAATGCTGAAAATACAGCGCTCCGGCTGGGTTAGCCGGTCCCCAGGAATGCCTGCGCTTAGAGAGCTGAACGCACAGCCTTTTCGCCTCCCTGCTCTCTGGGGGTTTGAGCTATGCAGACCCCAAATCCCCTCTTAGAGAACAATTCCCAAGAAACCAATTCATCCCCAAAAACTAAATAAAAATCTTAAACATTAAGCCAGGAAGAATTTCCAGTTCCTAGAGTGGAATAAATCACTCTGATGAATGCAGCACTTATGCCGGACAAAACACTTACAGATGCGCAGAGATTTTTTTTTTTCCCCACACACGTCCCAAACCCAACAACTCAAACCGGCACTATTACCGCTCACAGTACACTACTTTTTAGGCTGGTTCTGTTTGCGCTGCTACAGGTGAACAAGTCAGCAGTCAGCATGCAAGACCACATAATTTTACTCCTTCCCAAGCTCACCAGATGCACGAACAGTCGGGCCTGTCGCAGACTTTGTCACATTGTATGCTGTCTTCTCATCTCTTAATAATTTCTCCACTGGCTTGTATATGTAACTGAATTTGTGGGTTTGCTTTTTATGACATCTAAATTAGTATTCATTATAGACTGATTTAAGCACAGGCTTCAAGTCTGCGTACCACATAACATCTGTATGTGTTGTTGCACTTACTGTACTGTTTTGGGAATCATTTGGAGACACGCTATCTAGTAACTATTCTATATTAAAAACATATCTATATTACTAGCTTTAAAAAAAAAAACCACCTACTCACATACTTACTATGAATAGTCAGTTTTATTTATTTACAGTTTAGCTTTCTCTTGCAAAATCTTCATGCTCCTCCTGCTACTCCTAATCTCAAAATTTGTAAACAAAATACTTTTTCAAAGAGCCAGTTAGCTTGATACATTCATTTTAGGATTAAATGCAAACATTTTCTGGGGAAAAAAAAAAAAAAAAAAACACTTTAAAAAGCTTGTTTCTAAGTGCTGTTAGCTCCCCCTCCTCAGCTAAGGCAACAAAAGGTAATTTTGTTGAAACTGGAAAACAAAAGCAACGTATTTTCTACATCTTCATCTTTTTCTCTCTTTGAATTCATACCTCTGCCTCTACCCACGCTCCCTTTCGCATGGGAAGTTCAGGAGAACAGAATAATGGGAATTTCTGTGAAAACTTGCTACAGTTCTTGAAGTATTTGTTACTGTAGCCAAATCTCACAGCTTTGATATATTGTGGTACTTTTTTATTTCTCTTAAAGCCAGTCCCAAGTGGTGGAATTGGGTGATCACATGAGACCTGTGGCTTAATTATTTTTGTCAAAATATATCAATAGGTCTCTCAGTTGAAGAAAAATGCATGAAATGTATCTGTATGCCCTGCAGATATTGAAGAAATGGAATGAAACCAAAAGATGTGTAATTGTTCTTACTTTTAAAAAAATCTCAGGACCATTAGGCCAACTTCATAATTTTAGAACCAGTTTTTAATGCCACAGACCAGAAGGACTGTATCAAACTGTAAACGTATCTACATTCGGAAAAAAAAATTTAACATCTGAATTTAAAAACTTTGGCTCATAACGTTAATGTAAGTCTTAAAATGTAGTGTAATTTAGTTTAGTTGATTGGGCTGATATGAACATCGACACGTTACTAAAGACTTCATACACCATCAAATTAAAACCCAAAACTCCAGCATCAAGTGTGGAGCAGACACAGCATCCCTGTTCTTCATTAGAACTTACTCAAAATCTTTTGAGCTGCTTCACTGTCCCAAAGCTACAAAGGAATACGCTGTGCCACAGCTGTTCTGGATGCGGTTCCCCAAATTTTTAAGGCAGCTGGGAAGATCCCACACGTGCTGCCCACCTGGGACACCCCATGGCCGGCCGGGCAGAGCAAGCGCATCCCCTCGCCCGCCACGACGAAACGCCAGTGAAAGGGCCGTGGTTGGGCACACGCCAGCGCCAACAGCACACAGTCAGCGTCTACAGCTGTAGATCCCAATCCTAAATGAGACTCTGCAGGAAGATGGCCCAGCAACAAGAACTTACAAAAAGGAAAACAAAGTACGTGCGTGGAAAAGGGGGAGGAGGTGAAGGAGAATCCCCCACCCAGCTGGCAAAAACCATTTGCATAGAATTGTTTTGGTTGGAAAAGATCATTAAGATCATCCGAGTCCAACCATTAACCTAACACTGCCAAGTCCACCACTAAACCATGTCCCTACGCACCACAGCTACACGTCTTTTAAATACGTCCAGGGATGGCGACGCCTCCACTTCCCAGGGCAGCCTGTTCCAATGACTGACAACCCTTTCGGTGAATAAATATTTCCTAATATCCAATCTAAACCTCCCCTGGTGCAACGTTAGGCCGTTTCCTCTTGTCTTTTCATTTTCTTGCTTAAGAAATCCTAGTACCCGTGAGTAAAGCCAGACACCACAGGTTACCACGGCTTTCCTCAGCCAACAGGGTAGCAAACTGGAGAAAAAGCCAGGTGGGGTGGTGGGACTGGAAGAAAACCCAGCAAGACAACCGCTCCGCTAACGGCACATCACAGATGGCTGCTTCAGCCTAACGCCTGCCGGTTGAGCAAAGCTCAGGTCGTCTCTCTCTCTCCAGGCTGTCACAGAGGAGACCCACCTCCAGACCCACTGTGCAAACATCCCGACGCAAGGAGCTGAGCCTCACAATTCACTCCAGTCAGTCAAGAATTATTATCACTTTGTAACTTGAATTTAAAAATTCCAAAGAAAACAGGCCTCTTATAAAATAGTCAGTACAGCTTCAAAAATATATGTAAAATGGTTTGGCAAACAGATTAACTTCTCAGTATTTATAACTGATCTCCTGATTTTGCAAGTGAAGCTACAAAATCTCTGATGAAGGGGACAGACAGGTTATTCAATCGCGTTGTGCCCTCCAACGGAAGGTGGACTGTCTGCAAATTCTTACTGCATAAATTCAGCACATCACATAGATATCCAGACATCTCCAGCCAGAAAAATGTATACATGCACATACACAGAGCCAATTTTGTGATACAACACATGCTGAATGACACAAAGCCAAATACTCATTTCCTCTCAATAAACACAATGAATGTCAAAATATAGCATTGCTTTAGTTGGCCGCTGTCAGCCATTAATTGTTTAAATCATACATATTAGTGCTTTTGTCAACTTGATTCCATCTTCCAGTATGGTCAAACACCAAGAAAACATCTGGTTTCTTCTCTGACTAAAAAGAAAGGGATGCAAATACCTTTCAACACTCTCGCTGGTAGATCTTATTTATACAAGCACACGTATCTAACAACAGACTACCCCGAATTAGCTAGAAAGCTCCACCTCTTCTGGAAACCTCCATGTACATGTGTCGCCCATCAAAACCTTAGAGAGCGTTCTGGAAACTGTAAAACAGGGGTCTGATATTTATTTCAGAAGTGGCATTAATTGTGTCTCGGTGCAACGTGGGGAAAAAAAATTACATTTACAAACCCACAGGAGGATTCAATGCACCACTCAGCAGCTTACTGCTAACGTTTCCAACAATTATAGCTGCAGGGAAATGATAGATCTTTTTATTACAGGTTTTGGAGCTGGTTTACTTCCAGTGAGATTTATGAGATTAAACAGAAAAGACCTGTATTATCCACTGTCATCATTTGGGCAAACTTAGAAAACCCTTCTTTATAAGGAATTTATACTAATACATCTTCTCAACCCAGTATAAATCTCAGCCAATTAAGCGTCCAAACTCTGTTAAGTCCAGATTCTGGTCAGTAATAAAACCAGAAAGAGGTAAACCTCAGATTTTCTAAGGTGTTCTTTGAGGGCAAATAGTCAGCTGGTCTTTCTTGTGAAGTACGTAGCCTCCCTTGATATTAGTGGGAATTGAGAAATTGAATTGCTTGAGCGCTTTTGAAAATCCTATTAATCACTCCTTTGCAGACAACATTTCTTTTTAGTCAATGAAATACCTTCTAAAATTTGGGTCTAAGTGGCTTTCCAAAGGTTAGAGAAGCAAAACAGAAGTGAAAACAGTATCAACACCACTATTAGCATCACTCTAAGGCCCAGGCAAAAGTTTCTCCTTTAAATAAAACATTAAATTGCCATTTCTATGCTGGTATGGTTTCAATTAAAAGTCATTAAGAAGCACTTTTCCCACATACTTTTACTGTTGTTGTTGGGGACTGCTATAAATCATGCCTTCCCCCCACCCCGCAAGAACTCATTTGCTGATAAAACTGCACCTACTAGGAAGGTAGGTCAATAAGCTCTATACCAAAGGCAGATTTTTATTTCCCTGCTATAAGCTCTACAAACACCAACTCATTAGATATGCTTAGAAAGTACAATCTGGCATCCCAAACCCCAAAGAGAAGCAAATTTCGATCCAATCTTAATTTAAGGACAATGAGATTTGAAAAATTATTTTTATATCTCGGCAAGAGTGAGGCTAAATTAATGTGCAATATCACTCTAATTATTTCTATTGCATGAGTCATAAAATGGGGTGGACTTATTTCTAGGGTGGAAATGACAGAGAAGGCTTTAGCCTTTGCTTCCATAGTAAAATAGTTTTTCAAACTGTAATGCAAAAAAACCCCACCCCAAAACAAACAGAAGCAGATCTGCACGACAGATTAAATTTAATTGGTTTCACTCTAACTTGACACATCAAAAATGCCATCTTTCTCAGAAATTAGGACAACTTTGGTCAGAGAAACAAATCCAGAAAACTAATGAGATGACTTATAATCACTAGGTTCTGTCAAAAGAAGACTGGTATAAGCATCTATTGCAGCATAAACTCCATTTTCGATGCCCATTTGTATTAAGAATGAAATCTGGAATGTCCTAAAATGTACAGAATTCATAAGCATAACTCAATACTTTTTCTTGGAGATGATAAATTCAGCAAATAGACAATTACTCATGTAATAAGGCACTAGGCTTGAAGACGTACAACATTCTGAGGAGAACTGATTATCCTCTAGAATTTACTACCCTATCTAAAAATCTATCTTCATGTTTCAGAAACAAATACTCAGTGTTTATACACCCACAGGACTGAGCCTAAAGTGTTTGCTGGGAAACACCCGAGGTTGGTTCTGATTCTTTTCCCCCCAATACATATTTGGTCTAAAGTACAGTAACTGCTTGGAATTTCACTGACTTTCAGCTCAGGAAATACAAGTGGGGTTCCTTAAGTATAGAGTGCAAGTAAGAAACTCTGCACTTAGCCTTCTCAATCATTTTACTTTCTGACCTGAAGGTATCACCCTCTCCAGGGATGAGATGCAATTCAATCTCCATGCAGGCAAAGCGTTAGCCCTCTCCTAAACAGAGTGCTGACCAGGAGTCTCTCTGCTCCTCTGCCTTAAGATTTGGCTTCCACGGGGTTGATGGAACCGAGTCCAAAAAAACCTTTTCAAAGGAAGGACAATTCACGCTGGGTAAACACCACCAGTTCCCATTTTTAAGTTACTAAGGGCACAGAGTGCCATCAACATGCCTATGAAATTGTCACTGATGTTAGCAGGAGATCGGTGAACAAACAGAGCGGAACATATAACTCAAATAAAAAGAAATTTCCTAGTATTCATGCAGCATCGGGTACTCTTTTAAGGTAGTAAACTGGCAAGCGCTGTACATTAGCTACAAAATCCATTTGTGGATCTGAACCAGTACAAAAATCTGTCTCGGTTAGGATGCACAGTCTCTACTGTAGCTAAGCTCTAACACACTTTTTGAAGATATTAGTAATAAAATGCTTCCCATCAAGTTCTGGGCATCTAACGCTATTTTCCTACTAAGTAAAACTCTTCATAATAGCTATGCTGTCTTAAAAAGCCTTTTGCCGCTCAGTCTCATGTATATGAATTATTTCAGCCCTTGTCAGAGGTTTCAGCCTCTAGCTCTTCTTAAGGTTTAAGAAGCTTTCTGCAGGGAAGATGATAAAAGACAGCAATTTAGCTCTCCTTCTAAAGTTAAGTCCTTATTTTTAATAGCAATAGAGAGAGGAGATTATTAACTACCTTCTATCAACACCAAAATACAGGCTCCTACTCAGCATCCAGGTTACCGAAAAGATCGGTACATTAAAATGGTTCACTGAAATGATGTAAGCTTTCATGTTACATAGTCGCACAGCTGGTCTAATATTTCTACAGTCCTAGTTATTCCATTGCCACAAATTTTGACACCAGTCATCTTAAGCTCAACTTGAATTCTCTAGTCTGGTGAGAGATCTGAATCAGTCTCAGGATGCATAGAAAAAACCCATGTATTTACTTCGTATAATTTTCTTTGAAGTAGGGGAAAAAAATCACCAGAATCAAGGTTCTGCTCTTAGATATGCTCTCAACTCTGAAGAGTAACTTTGCTGGAGACACAGAAACATAAAAGATGACTTTGGGCATCTACTGGAGGGAATTTTGCACTGTTATCTTTCTATCCTTTACCTTTCTAGTGCAATTGCCTTCATTACAGCTAACGTCGTCTCCCTGACATACATGTCTAACGTGAAACCCAGTTGCAGACAGAACTGGATTCAATCAACAAAATGCTGCAATTCCTTGGTGACTGGATTGGAGAGGGCTGTAGCGTGCTGTACCACAGATACTGAAAGCAGGTTCTTTCATTTGTAAAAGACTGTGCCAAATACATTCCCAGCTAAAAAGATTACACCAGATAGCTTTCTCCCTCTTTTCTCTCTCTCCAGTATTAAACAACTTATGACAAGGAAACCGCAGGTCAAATAGTATACATTCCACAATATTTCAAGATACAAACATTAGTTTGAGGGAGAAAAAGCTTGGTAGATAAAGCTATAGTGGGGGGAGAAATAAAATCTCATGGCTGCGCTCGCAGAACACTGCACGAATGTAAGCTTCAGCTGGAGATACTCCTGAGAAATGCACAATTCATTCTGACTTACTTTCTTCCCCCCCTTTATTTTGTTTTTCAAATCTCGTTCATTATTTGGAGTTCTCATAGACTTTCTCCTAAGCAATGAGTACTTTGTGCCAGAGGCTGCTGAACTTGACACCAATGCCTCTTGTAGAAAATTTTAAAAAATCTTACGGATAAAAACCAGCGCTATTTCTGTTGCGCTATAACTTGTCTATGGCATTTATTTGACACACATCACGCTTAGATAATATTATGAGAAGCACTGCTGCACATACAATCAGGAGGTTTTATCAATAATGTAGTTAATAGGCAGAGGGTTTGCGGGCAACCACAGTGTTATAGGTTATCTAAGAACATTTTTGTTTTGTTTATACTTCTATCATAAAAATGAATGACTTAAAAGTCCTCTGTGGGAGTATCTGGGACATTCATATTTATCAGAATTGTTACCGACTTCTGCAGTTAGCAATTATTCTTACTGTGTTAAGCCATTTATTTCCAAATATGTATCCCCAAAAATCAAATAAATCCAAAAATGAATTATAGTCAAGATAGATATCTACCTCAGGGATACTTTTAGAAAATTCAATTTAAAAATGCATTTACTTTCACTTCTATGCCAGTAACAAAGGCGGGGGGGGGACGGACGGGGGGACAGGGAAGAACAACAGAATCATTTTGATTTCAATATTATCTACAAGTCAATTCCAAAGCCAAATAAGCTGAACCCCCTCAATATGCAGTTTCTGTATGCGAACAGCAGTGAGGTGTTACCACGTGTGACTCGGAGGTTGTTGCTAATCGTACAAACCGACTTAGTAATCACTTAATATGCAACAGAACGCAAGACCTTGAAAGCTTTGAAAATTAGCTGCTTTCCAAATCGTATGTTGCACACTATCAAAATTTTGTTTCACGTGGCAGATGTAGAAGCGCACTGCAGAAAGTCATTTCTATGCCAAATACAAAAAAGCAAATGTTTTGTAGCTTTGAAATTTAGAGAAAGAATATCACCCTGAAAAGCTCCAGGAAGGAGGGAAACAAGCTGCACCACATAAATTTTACGATACAAAATGAGATGTGGGCAATGTAATTTCACTTACGTGATTCAGTTACAAGCGATGCAAATGCAATCTCACTGATTACACTTCAAAACAAAAGAGGGAATTTCATTACTTCAACCAATGCATCAGACGTAAAAATTATGAAACATCGTATCTGCAGCAGAACAAATAGAAACCGTCATTTCACGTTTAGATGGGAATAACCAAGGCGGGTGAAATCCATCCTATTGCGGTGGGTGCTGGTAAGGCATAAACTGAGTAACGCAACATTTAAGATCACAGTCAGCGGTACACAAATTTAAGCTCGCATAGTCAGTGGTACATAAGGCCTCATGCACAGAAATGAATTCCACCAAGCTTGTCATTAACAAGCTAAAGACAAAGAAATCATATTTCACATCCCCCAAACCACGAGTTTAAAAAAAAACCCAAACAACCCAAACAACAAAATTAACTATAAAAAAAAAAACACAAAAAAAAAAACCCCACATTTTTTAATGCAAAATAATGTTTTTCATTGTTTTTATTTATCTTCTGGTTTCTTCAAGCTTGAGAATATGAGGAGGTTACTCTGAAGAAAGACAGGCTGTGTGAATTAAAAGTACCATAGCTTTTCTTCTATGACTCCCCAGGGAGTCTATTTATTAGGCACAGTCCTGTTTTCTGATTTAGCTTAAGCACTTTTCCTAGAGAATATGAGTGTCCACACCAAGAGGAATTTCAGAGTACCAGCTGCAGAACAGCCTTTTCTGCAGCAACTAGCTGAATCAGTGTCCCTATACGGATACACAATTAGTCTTCGTTTTCACCTTCATACTCCTCTTTGTACGTAAAAGGAAAAGAAACTTAAATGTTTTTAATATGTATTCCGGTAATAAAAACTTAAGGCAAGCTTCAGCTACTTGGAAATTTACAGTAAAACTGACAAACTGGCAAAACCAAAATACATATATATACACACACGTGGAGAATATCAGGGTGCACTTATCAGCTATACTAAGTTGGGTGGGTTGTTTGTTTTGATTTTTTTTTTAAACAATCAAAGCCATTTTTGCTTTGACTAATAATATGTGTAAAATTGCACCCACCTACTCATCTACAGTAAATTTTTCTCAGCATGCAAATGAAATGCCAGTTCTTTTCCCTGTCATTATGGAGCAGGAAAAGATACCCTCCAGGGACAGACTATGCCAGAATTCCACGACAGCTCTGCAAGGCTATGGGGAATTGCGAATTAAAAAAAAAAAAGAAAGAAAAAAGAAAAGGTTTCTGTGAGTTTTCAACAAAAAATCATTACTAAACATTCTGTAAAAGATAGTAAGTAAAACTTCCCAGTATCTTTGACAGTCTTGTAATTATTAGGGTATTTTCTAAGTAAGGAAACAGGCTAATTCAGTAAGTTGCTCAAGGATACGAAAAAAACCCCAAAACCCCAAAACCAACCCACAACTGTTAAAACCTGGGAACAGCTGTCTTAACCATTTCTTCCTTTACATCTGGATCCATTTGGTTTTTTAGTTTTCTTTACATTTCTGCATTCTGGCGTTGCCACTGAAATTTCCAGTTGGACAGCACAAAGGGCTTCTGCTCGTGCTTACTGAAGTCAATAAAGTCAGAGTTCACAGTGACCGTAATGGTACAGGAATGTGAGCTAAGTGAAACTCTTTTGTTCACATCAATACTTTAACAGTCATCTATACTAAACAAAATTAGCAGTTAAGATTCTTAGTTCTTTGACTGAAGTGACTAATTTCCTGCAACCTTTCTCCTCCTTCCTCCCTCCAAACTTTTTGGCAATCAAGAACAGACTTACAGGCTGTTTCATAACGAATAGTGCCCTTAAGGGCAAAACTGGCAAGATGCTTCACTCTGTTCCAGAAATCCCTTCTGCAACTGCTTATTCCACCTAGTTCTACTCCACTGGTTTACTTTGGCCTATAAAATCCTGTGCTCCTTCATTTTCTGCAGGCTGTGAGGACTTGAGATTAACTATACCCCTCAAGGGCAGAATTGGCTCTTTCTAGAATTAAGAGGCTCTGGTGAACCTGCCTTCTGGAAAATCGACTGCTCTCAACTTTTCCTCAAGAATGGCTTTGTCTGCAGGCTGCTGTAGAAACCAAGTGGTAACGCGCTCCGAGGCTTTCCAGTAGCAACTACTGTGCATAAGAAACCATCTCTAGCCCTTGCTTTTTTCCATCGGTACTACCTATAGTAACAAGGATCACGACTATTTCTCTCCTTGTCAAGTAATGTGTTAGATTTTTTTTTAAAAATAATGATCATCTTTAACTGGTGAAGAGAATATCACGCAGTTCCAAAGAGCTATGTTCATCTCGCCCACACAAATGACATTTTCCTGTCTGAAACATCACTATCTCCCCAAAGACCATTTCTCAGCAAAGCAATACCTTGCTGTACGATTTGATACCTGTATACCCTTTACAGCGTCACCAAGATAACAGCAAATACAACTTCGTTTAACAAGCACAGGTGTATAGTTTTTGTAAAACAGCTAATTAAAGAGGCTGACAACCACTTCCATATAGATCAATGACATTCACTCCGTCACAATATCCGTCCTTAGAAGCCACTCTCCCGCTGCGCACACACAGACCAAACACGATCCAGAAAGTCGCTCTGCCCTTGACCTTTGCTAAATAACCATGCCCAGAGAACAGCCCCAATTACAGACTTG
The DNA here is from genome assembly GCF_011004875.1 of Balearica regulorum gibbericeps. Lineage (NCBI taxonomy): Eukaryota > Metazoa > Chordata > Aves > Gruiformes > Gruidae > Balearica > Balearica regulorum. Next base: position 63,454,721 of record NC_046188.1, on the reverse strand, counting down.
CCACCGAACTATTTCTCAGCATGAGGCGACCTGCCAGGTGTACGTACCATCAGCCCCAAGACCTCAGCAAGCAGGGGTACGCCGAGCTGTGCTCGACTCAGACAAGCCAACTATCCGAAGGGAATCTAACCTCACAGGAATTTAACAAGGTCTTTGACCCATGGCATGTGCCACTCACTTTTCATTCCCAGCCTGATGGCAAAAATGCAATTCCAATCCAAGCGTGAGGGGTACATGCTTGTACGTGGAGGGACAACTGCAGTATGGTACAAAGGGAATTCAACCCCGGGACGTTAAGTATGGCCTGCCACCAGCTTAACAAGATGTCAGAGCTGCACACTGAGGATAATACAATGTACAGCCACTTTTATATTTTGAAGTAAGTGCAGGGAAGTGCTGTTGATTGTATAAACTCTGCTGTGATTTTTCACACCGCTAAGCAAAACAGAGGAAACTGTTAACCATGAAGCTCTGTTGTCTCCTGGATTTTCCCTGATGATTCCCAGCCTTTCTCTTTCTCATGAGGGTTGAGGGTGGCACCAAGCTCTGACTCATGAGAGATAACAACTTGCATCAGGAAGCCTATCAAGATGATTGCCTATACCATTCATCCCATTCACAGATCTGGTCAAGGCCACTATTCGCAGGCTAACAGCGCAAAATACGTAAGCAGGGACTTGGCCCTCCTTAAAAGTCAGAACGTAAAAGGTGAGTCAAGAGCCATTTCATGGGTACTTGTCAGGAAGAAGGGAAAAAAGGCTTTCTTCCTCTCCCACTAACCCAGAACCTATACTGGGAGCCAACAGACAGGTTGCTGGTCACATCCTCCCAACCGCTCCTTGTTTCCAGGCATGCGTTCAGCCAAATCTCTTCCCAATCCCATTCACAGTGCAGCTGCACCAACAACGGTCTTGAGCCAGTGCTACAAGCCAAGACTTCACATTCAGGCATCACAGCAGAGAAGGGAGTATTCACAGGACAGCCGTGCAGACCTAGACCTAGATCTAGCTGTTCTCCCGTGTCCACCTTGCCCCTTCCAATGGCACGACTGCTGACTTGGACTAGCTCTGGAAGTTGTGTGGCCCCTCCACGAGCCCATTCACCTCACCAGTACAAGCACAAGTGAAGCAACAGGAGCACTGGCGTATGGCAGGAGTGAAGGCAGTAGGCTGCTCCTTTCAGCAGAAGCTACAATTTGGATCAACATAGCAATTTTCCTCCATGTTAAGTGTTTTTCTTTCCTTCCTATTAAGACAACAATAAGAAAGTCCTTGGTCTGAATGAAGACGCAGTTTGATCGCGCATCGTTTGTCTGGCTTCTAGATGGCTCCTTTTGTTAGAGACTATATTAGGCTTGGATGGGAAACAGATTTCCTAAACAGAAAAATTAAAATCAAATAAGCAAAATTAATGAAGGGGGGAAAAAAGCAATTAACTTTAATATATTGAGATAACAGGAGCCCTGACTGAACTTACTTTATTGTGCTATGGGGCTGTATTTCACAATCTTCTTCACACTGTTCTTTCCCAGCATCTCAGTCCTAACCATCAATGCTTTTTTCTTACTCCATTTGCCACTATCTTCCTCGAATAAAACTGTGTCCTTACATTGTCTCATGTATTTATTTGAGCTTTAAAAGCAGCAAGTGACCATGCTGTATGCGAAAAGCAGAGTTATGCTCTGCTCAGTTTTACAGACTTTGCTTCTTTCCTTTTTGTTTTCCTACAACCACTTCATTTTTTCCTGAGGGACACGCTGACATGAATGCCACATTAACTGCCAACTCTGTGAGAAGAACATTTCAATCACCCATTACAACTAAGAATCAGACCTCTACAGCCCAATGGCCAGACGCTGTTTCATGCCCTTCCAGTAACCCTGCAGCATGGCTATCACTGCCACTTCTTATCTTATCGCCATTTCAAACATTGTCTGCTATGGTCAGACAAAGAGCCAGACCTAAACAATGATGTTAAATGAAGACTTCCTCCCAGTCTTGAACTTCTAATGCAACTGATCACTCCTTAGCGAGATAAACAAACCATGCTGGTGTTTTACAGGCTTTAAAAATCAAACTCAAGAGAATTTCAATAGGCATCAAGCTTCCAGAGAATGGCAAAGCTATATTACTAGATATAAACATTCTCTCAAGGCAACAGGTAAGCACCAACTATATGTTTATGTACACACATACACATGTGTAGAAACAAATATACACCATGTGGGTTTTTTGATTCCTTTGGGTTTTTAATCACAGGGGGAAAAAAAGATCAAATTCTCCTCTGTTACACCTAGTGAACAGAAAAAAAGTTAAAGGAGGTTCTTTGGCTCATTAGATTTTAAAAGGCAGCTGAAGTGGCTGGGAGTTTTCCAGAGTAAAGAACTCAACGTTTTTTCATTTCATTAAAATTCAGACAACTCTACACTATAAAGTGATGTCAGTTAGAGAAAATTATTTTTGCAATGTTTTTATAACAGTAAAAGATCTGGTATGTATGAAACAAAACAAAAAACGTAAACCCAGGAAGGATCAAGTCTTTTGCTTCCATAATTTTTCTCCATCTGGCTGCTTGCTGTCAAGAGTACAAGCTTTTTTTACCAGCATAATCTGCGTTCTCATTAGGTGGATCTGTTAACATGATTAACGTTAAACTATACTAGCAAACTTCACTAAAATAGATTTGGCCTCTGTTCAGACTAATTGCCCTTTCTTCCAGATGAGCCACAGGTAGGAATTCTAAACGAGGGTTAAGGGTTTTCCAGGAGAGAACATCATCCTATCCAAGGCTCCATGTAACAAAGACCATTCCTCATTCATCCCATCCCATCAGCACAGCCTCAAGCGGGACCGTGCTGACAGCCCGTGGCTCCCCAGATGCCTCAGTACCAGGGAAGCTCCAGAGACGCTCTCCTACAGTTCGGAACGGGGTACTTCTGTGCCATCCTTGCACCGACCAGTGCCTCTCATCGTCACTCGCTGTGGCAACACCAGCAGGACAGTTGGCAGCTCGGCACACTCCACGCTTTAAAGCACCACTCTGGCCCCGCAGAAAGTCAGAGCTGAACTCTCACTGATCTCCTTGGGGCACTCAGGGCCTGCAGGATGTAGAAATTACCTCAGATTTTTCTTGTAGCTTTTAACAATGGTGGGGAATTCTTTATGTCATGTTTGGAAATTAAGCAAAAGACTCGTGTGGGTTCATTCTAGCTTTGCAATTCACCTACACACTGAACGCTAAACCATCCGACGCCACGAGACACAAACCCACAATCCATAGCTATGCCTCGCGAAGTACTTCTGCAAACAAACTGCCAAGTCAGCTATGCATTAAAGACAAGGCCGTTACTAATCAGCGCAGGTACAGAGTTTGAAAACCTCACCCTTGAGCAGCACTGCCAGCCTCTGCAGCTCCCGGTCCCCTGGCTGCGGCTGGTTCCTGCTTCGGCAGTCTGCCCCGAGGCACCCCGTGGCGCCCGTACAACCCTCTGCAGGGACTGGTGCTGAGCAGGACTGGAGAACTGAACTGGGCCACACAGAGTTTCCCTCGCTCCAGGGGATCATTCTGAATTCCCCATCATGCTACACGTACAACACAAACACACGTGGGAGAAGAGAACAGTGGTGCAAAGGAGTGAGGGGTATTCAAGTTGGCAGTACCGCCACCTCAAAAAAAAAAAAAAGTCCAAACCAAGGGGCAAACAAAAAAGCCCTCATAAAACCACAGCTTCACACACTCACTGTCATTATGAATTTAACAAGCAGTGGCTTACACCAGCTCTCAAACCACAGTAGATGTTTCAAGGGATGTTAGTTTGAGCAGCTTAAAGCAGCCCCAGGTTGCTTTGTGAAACCACAGTGCCAATCAGGTTGCTGACCCATTCTGGAGTTTAACGTCACATCTGAAGACAGTGGTGAATCCTGACTAGGTGTGTAAGTGAATGCTTTACTAGCTTGGCATCGTCAGCGATTAAGCCATATAAATAAAGGCAGAAATACCACAAAAGGAGAAAAAAAAAAGTTATTTTGCCCTTTTTAGCAATACAGCTCAGTTGAGGAAAATATTCCACAGCATCCTACTGTTTCCGCAAGGATAATGAAGCCTTAAACTCAAAAATCTTGATCCCACTGTAACTTGTGACAAAACACCCATGCACAGAGGTTGCACTTCACAAAACACCCATGCACAGAGGTTGCACTTCACTATCTCAAACCATTTCCCCAGCAACAATTACAAACCAGCCTTTCAAATGTATATCATGGGGTACGTAGCTCAGCGAAAGCACAAGTTATTGAAGTTCTACCCTCTTACTGTTTTCACAAACATTTAGGTCGAGTGCTGCAGAGCAGCATCACAGAAAGCTCCGTCAAGATTCACTCCAAGAGTCAGGAGCAGCCCCATTCTTACTGAGCGTGGGGAGCAAAAGAATGAGAAAGCAAGTAAAGTTGACAGTACGGGGAGTTATCTATACACTATTCCTCTGCAAAAACATAAGCACTGTAGAACCTTAGAAGTCCTTTTCAGATGTTGTGTCACTACTAACAGCTTATAAACCAGAAAATTTTAAGTCAAATAGTGTATGAGCCAAAACACCACCAATAAATAGCAAAGTTGCCAGGCTTAGCATAAAAATGAAACACGCTAATGAAACTGTGCAGTTTGTTCATACCATGTGCAGTCTAGAATCATGCATAATGTAACAGTGCAACCGCTAACAGCAGGCTCACAGAAGATAATTTACACTTGTTTTTATGGACATGAGGAACTGATCTTTGAAGTTGTCCCTAATGAGATTCTGCTTGGCCCTAACAGCATCCTGAGAGAATGCGCTGGTTTTCTCCCCTGCATCCGGTGCATATTTATAATGCAGAATCCAGACCTATTTAAATTGCACATGTGGACTGGTGTCCCCCCATGCCATCACAAAGTCACATTCGCACAGTGAGGGAAATACCTACTAAAATGTCTCAATTTACCTTCGAGTCTTTTTTGTAATTACCCATACCACCTTTACTAATTACCAAAAGATACATGGGGGTTAATGAATATGGTTTCTTTTTTCTTTGTACAGCTGAACTCCCAACTTGATTAAGCTGCCAGGTCACTGGCAGCTCTATCGCACATTGCAGAAGACACGTCCAAAACACAGTCATAAGGCTCCTCAGAGAAAACAGAAGGGTAGCTGTGTAATGGATCAGAAGACTTCATTTCAAAAACACAGGCAGCAGCATCAGTAAGACAAATAGAAAACATTTGTTGCTATGCCCTATGTAGTCGTTGCTTTAACACTATACCCACCTGTTTCTAAAAGCCCTTTCAGGTATGAGATCTGCAAGAACTGTTGAACCAACATCACTAAAATCTCAAGTAGCAACGAACGCAGCAGCCACAACGCCTCCAACAACTAGGAGGTAGCGCGGTACGACTGCCCAAATTGGCAATGGGTGAAACACCTAACGTGCACGGAAAACAGACCTCAAAGAACACAGGTAGTCACACGGATAGTAACACAACCCTTCTACAGTACTGGACAAAAAATTATTGCAAAAGTTAGATAAACATTTTAAAACATTTGTTTAAATGCTGCCTAATGTAACTTCGGTGTCACTGCTCACTCTGAGCCAGGGTACCCACCCATGTTTGGCAGGAAATTAAGGAAGGACAGCCTAGGCCTTACTCTCTCTTCCATACCTGTCCCAGACATAGCCACCCAAGGTTCTTGACACCGTTTCAAGTCAAAGTATTCAAGTAAACTAGAGCTGATTTTCACTTAGAGTAATATACTGAAGTGCAAACTAAGGCAGTTCAGGAAACTTTTGCACGCTCCATTCAACTGTTCCTTCTGCAAGGTAACAGCCTTCAGAGTGCTGCAGATGGCAACTCCAGCAGCCGCCCGTGTAGCCAATACATAATATGCTTAAGTTATACCATCAGCGAGTCAACATTTTAACTCATAGTTCTCTGCCTTTTTCTGCTCAGAAAATAGAAAGGAAAAAAAATCCATAAATTCCTCGAACATACTTGTCAGCACTGCTCATGGCCCACGAATGCACAGTATATTGTTTAAGATTAGATGACTCAGGGGATAGATAGCAGGATACCTGATTTTTCATTTAGAGCTCATTGTCTAATCTGACCCTAAACAAACAGAAATTCTACCCCCTGACAGCTGTTCAGTGCCTTAAAAAACCCACAAAGGACTTTGGTTCAGTTCCTATAAAGACGTTCACGTAACAAAGACCACCACGGCAACTGGTGTTCTCTGAAGAAACTCTAGTTTGAATGGAGGCAGAGACTAATCTACCCTCCCGGTTCCACCCGAAGGCCCTACAGGTAAGAGACGAGAGTCATTTGTAGGGAACTTATGAGGGAAGCTCTAACAGTAACTACAATAGCTCTGTGTGCATACGTGGAGAAAGAGAATTTGTTCCCAGTGCACCGTCTGACACTGCTCACAAGCGCACTATGCCCAACAGAAGAAAAATTGTAAAGAATAAAATAAAATAATAATAAAAAAAAGGTGTGCCTTTAAAGCTGCTAGGTTCTGGGCACAGCACTGAAAGGTTCAAATGACCTTGTCTCAGTATGTTAACGTACAACCTCTTGGTCAGCATTGCCAGATTCCCTTGTGAACAACTACAAGGCATAAGTCTGGAAGCTCGAGATCTAAAAAAGCTTTTGTTAGGAAAATAATAAAACACATACAAACCTGAAAGACAGACTCCGATCCTACTGCTGCAGCAATAATATGCCATATATTACGGCTACGCTTCATGCTAGAGCAAGATTGCCTTTAAACACATATGCAGACAGTAAAATCGTAACAAATGAAATACAGCTGCAGGTGCAAGGTGTGCTAAGAACTGTACTTTAGGCCAACATCTTATCTCTGGTTATTTCTGGGTATTTGAAATCATTTATCCATTTCTCATCTTCCATTTATTCTGTATCTGTCACCTCCAGTACATTCCTCTTGCATTTTATTTGACAAGTGTCTGGACCCTAAGGAAACTGCATTGTCTCTTTATAAATAGATATCCAGAAAATTGCCATTTCCTGTACCAAATCTTCTCTAGACCTCCATGTAATTTGAACTAATTAATAAAAAGTCCACCAACTCTTTGACTCTACGTGTTTCAGTTTACACCTTTTAACTCTGCCTTCAATAAAATGATTCATAAAAGGTCTTTCTCATTCTGTAGAATCATGTCTTAAAAAACCTTCTAACAGAAATACTGACTGAAAATAGTGACTCTTGCATATCACAGCATTAAATGATGGTATGAACAGACCATCAAGGAAGCCAGCTGATCCACAGTTAATTTTCAACTTACATTCATATTCCTCTTGACAGCCTAGACTGAATGCAAGGATTCTTTTTGGGAAAATATGCTCTGTATTAATGATATCTAAAATGAATGAGCCTGAAAACAAAAATAAAATCCCCCTAAACATAGCCCATTTAAATTCCTTGAAACCAATACGAGGATTTCCCTTCTCTTCTGGCACAGAGAAAATGAAGGTTCTACTCTACTTACATACATTTGAAAAACAACTTGTTTTCTTGAAGGCATAGAATTTATGGTAATAGTTAACTAACAACAAATGATGAAAACTCGAAGAGTTAAAGGTCTTCATTTTGTTGCCAAGATGATGTATCAGGTTCTGAGAGGAACAGTACGTGTGATCCTTCCATTAACAGAGCAGCACTCTCACAGAGCAGCAATGCAAAGTAGCCGAGAACAACACCGCCAAAGGTCAGAGTACCAAAAAAATATATAAAAATAATAAAAAAAAATCATATCACCCCTAGAGGATTATCATCATCATTTTAATTCTCAGAGGGTGTCTGAAACTCGTATTACTGTATTTGATCTGTGCAGCCTCATTATACTGACAACGTTTCTAGCAGAAAAACTGTCTTACAAACTTTGTGCAAACAATTAAAATACCCTCCAAAAGATCTAAGAAATTGCAATATGAGCTGCAACTCTCCCTCAGTAACCCAAAGAAGGTGCCCTAAGTGGAAGCGTTCAAGGTATAGAATAATAATGATAGCAGAACAAAATTTGTTCTTGTAAATATGCCTTCCTTTCAAAGCTGCAAACATCACTGTTTAACAAACAAAAGATGATGGAAAATCAAACTAATGTCAAGAGAGATATTATCAAAATGAAAACAATTTATTTTTAAAACTTTCATGTAATTTCAAAGATTACATCTGAGTTCTACATATTTTTTTAATGTATAATTATGTATTTATTTGGTTTTAATTTATTGACTCCTTTCCACCAGAAGGAAAAGTGAATGCCTGGCTGACTTGAAATTTACAAAATAAACAAACCATAAAGATGAAATTTCCCACATCTTTAATATCTGTTAATTATCATAATCTCATATGTACATTGTTAACAACCAGAGAAAAGAAGTCCCTGAAAGAATCGTAGCTTAAAATTGAGGGAGCCACTTAATCTGGCATCTCTAAGTGACTGGTCCTGTCCCAGTGGAAGCAACAACAGCGTCACTAATCACTGCATTTAACTAGTATAGGACAAGGCTCCTATTTATTAAATATGCTGGACCACATGAAATTTTAATTCTGAACAATTATTTTCCCCAAAACTACTACTTCACCATTCACAGGGAAGGAAATAACCCTTTGGTAATTCTCACTGCTGGCCAAAAGTGAATGTGCTTTAAGAAACAAAGAAGCCTAGAGTAATTAAAAAGTAATGACTTTTTTCTTTGTGTTCCCTATATAAAAGGAGCATGAGGGAAGAAGATATACTGGACTTGCACCTTTTCCTTCCCATAAACTGATACAATAGCTAAACATTTAGGAGTAATGTGCTGACCCTGATGCTCCCCGCCACTACACTCAATTCCTTATAGCAGAGAAATTGTAAACGTGGTAAATAGCAAGTTTCCCGGCTTACAAATACATCAGATAAAGTCCCTCTCTCATACTCCCTTCTCCTTCCCTCCCCCATTCTCTCTCCATCTGCTGCCCTCCTGGGAAAGGAGTGCTACACTTAATGGCTCTGTGCTTTTAAGTCTAATGTGCTGGATATAAGTTAATGCCCAGTACAGCAAGTGGGGACTCTGCTGCGAGGAAGCCTCCAGTACAGTTTTTTTCCTTGTCAACATCCAGTGGAATCTCTGCAGCCCTAATGTCAAGCACCACACGAGGAAGAGAGGGTCTGGGAATATGAAATCCACAACCTGCGACAAAAATAAATCTTGCAAGACACCACACAGCACCATCGTTTAAATAATCTTTTGGTAAAAACAAGAGAGAGTTGGCGTTTTCTTATTTGTCTCTCCCCTCAGCATAATGATTCAAATTTAGAAAACATGCCCATTATAAAATAGGGCATATAAAAACCGGGGCAAGCATTTCCCTGCCAGCAGAGAGTAGCCAGGTGAACTCTGTTGACAGCACTCTGATCTAGAAGACAAGAAAGAAGTAACATGGGCTTGATCCATCAGAGTTAGGAAGAGGACAACTGTATTTGGGGATTACGGGTTGACTTGCTCTCTAGCCATCCTCTGCCCTCACCCTGAAAGCTTCAGCAGCAGCGTGCAACACCAGTGCTCATCCACCAGCATTTTGTTTCAGCCCACCTTCATGCAGCAGATCCTGCAGGACACATACGGCTGACGTGCCGGGAGAAATCTCCAGGTTTACGGAGGTTAAGACCAAGCTCTATGGTCAGGTCTTCAGGAGATAAGTAAAATGACTGCAACTCCAGGTACCTACAGTTTATTGCTTGGAATCCAGACTTCCTGCTCTAACCACTTGGTACAGCTCTGGGCATGTTACTGGCTACTGTACATGTTACTGGGTACAAGATTATCATATGCTTTTTGTTTGAAAAAGGCGTAAAAATAAAAATCATTAAATGAAGTCTAGTCATGTTTACTACAGGACAGAATTGGTTTGACTTCAGTGTTTTAAATGCACACATGTTTTGGCCACAGTTTCCTCATAATTAAAAACAACCGCACACAGTATCACAGAACTTGCCCTCTGCTATGTAAGACCGAAAAATTGCAATCTTAATGGTCCATATCCAAACTGAAAGTAAATGGGCAAGACCTGAATTTCCACATCCCATCACACAACAAGCTCTTTGTATCTTCTGAAATATCTCCTATGAAGTATGTGCAGGTATATATGCAGACACGCTTACGTCCTTCCTCCACTTTGCACTGCTCTGCATGTACACGTGACAGAAAAGATCAGCAAGCCAGTGTCGGGCCTTCTGCAAGCAGAAACCATCACAACGAAGCCCATGAAACTACAACTGCCTATGCCAAGTATGATTCAAACCACTGGAAACAAGAAGCCATTGCTTCAAGGACCAAAACTCACAACTCACTGGAATCCTTTCTAGGCACTTGGAAAAACCTGGCATGAATTAAGAGGTGAAGGATTTTACCACGCAAGGCTGAGGAGATCTGCCCAAGACTGGCACTCCACCTTCTCTGGAAGCACCCAGGGCAATGCAAGTAACCAACCCCCGCGCCAAATGGTACTGTATCTTCTAAGAAGTAACGTTATAGCTTGGTGTAAGAGATGTGTGGTTTAAAGAAAAATCCCTGCCTTGCTGTATTTCTACTATGCCTAAGCACGTTTATTTTCTCAAGTTACGCCATGACGTTTTTACAGAATTCCAAACAAAACTCATCAGGTACTACGGAAGGAGACATGCTGGCCCTCCATTTCTCATTTTTTCCACAGATACCCATGCTAGGCAACTGAATCCGAAAGTTAAGTCACCTCTGGGTAGCTAGAGATTGGAAATGTAAACTCAAAAAGTTACCATACGACATTCAGTACAGCATCAATGTTCGCCACCAACACTTCAGCACTTCTGAAATAGTCCTTCATCAAACATAAGCAAGCTGCGTATAGTTATTTAACATAGACCTCTAAATCCACACTGTTTACAGGGTTTTCCTTTTGCTTATTTGTCCAACAAGTTATTCAAACAAGGATTTGTAAAACAAAACAACAAGATGTGTGGTAGGCAGGTGCAGCTCTTTCCTTGGGCTTGGAACAGCCACCCGTCAGAGGGCACGGGCTCTCTCATCACTGCTGGCAGGGAGGACCAGGCTCGGTCTGCCACTAGGAGAAAACCATGGGCCAAAACCTCTACTATGAGATTCCCAGCGTGGGGCCTGCAAATTTTTTAAAGTTCCCTGTTTGGAAATCTATGCTCTAGAAGCTGTTTCACAGGATAGCTCGTCCTCTCACCCTTCAAGCATTACAGAAAAGCAAGAACCTGCTGCTTCCACAACAGTGTCCCTACTGCCCTGATGAGAAATCACAAGCTTCCACTGACTACAACATCCTGATTGCAATGTGTATCCACCTTTTTTTGGCTAACTACTTCAGAGCAGAGAACTCCCTCAGTGAGCAGCCTCCCTCCGGCACAAGGTACTGTGGCAGGGACCACCGCTGCGGAAAGCATTCCCGGTCAGATCCCATCACACACCTCCCACCAGACAAGCACACCCTGTTTATTGTACATAGCCATGAAACCGTAACTCACCTATCACTCAGTATGACCGACCACTAAATGAACTGCACAGGCAATACGATAACACAGAATCAGATCACGTGATGAAAATTTCCATTTATAGCGTTCAGTTACTGAAACGGGCCTTGCAATTAAAGTACTTGTTACCTGAAGGCTTCTTTACATGATTAATACAGCATAAAAGAACATTAACATACATGTGCGTAAGCCCCAAACAATTTTCTTTCTTTCTCCCTCTCAGGGCTCGCCACAGAGGCCGGACTGACTCTACAAGGTGTTGTTTCAACAGCACGACTTCGTCAATGAAGAAGCAAGGTGAAGACATGCCCACCTCCTCCCACCCTTGCCCAGCGGCTGATCCGTAACCTCACTGCGCTCTCCCCCGTGCTGGCCACCACCATAACCCACTGCTGCTCCGGCTGCACCAAGAAAGGGATCACTGGAAGTAGCTCATTAGGAAAAAAAAAAAACCACCACTGAACGGACATTTTTAAGCCAGAGCATTTCAGTGGTATGATCCATACCACAGGCCCGCAGAAGACTCTGCCAGCACTACCGGGGAGGGGGCAGAGCGCGTGTGTGGCACGGGGGCAGGAACAAGCAGCCGGGCAGCGGCAGGTCCGCAGCGCTCAAGTCTGTGCATCCACGACTTTCCCCCTTCCGGCCCTGCAAGTAGCCTACAGACACCGCTCGCACCTCCAGACCACCAGTGGTAACTGCACAGGGCCGATACCCGCCTGGAGGCACTGACTGATTTTGAGAGCTATGGAGGCTGCTCGGGCAGCCGGTTCCCACCAGCACCGAGGTAAAGGGGTTTAGCACCACTATAGACCAGACCTGGCTTCCAGCTTAGGACACGGCAATCCAGAAATATAGTAACTAATAGTGCAATGGTGACAAAAAAATTCATTAATAATTTACAGCATCAGCCTTCCAGGGATGCCAGAACTTTTTTTAAAGGTAGGTTGGTATTATTCCTTTTTGCAATGACAAAAAGAGATGTCAGAAACTTAATTTTTCAAGAGTTTAGCATACTATGACTACACTGCATAAATACAATAGAAAGGGCCTAAATTTGAGTTTTAATTACAAAACTGCAATGCTTGAGCCTTGTATCACCACTGTGTGAAGACTCCACTTTCAGCACACTCCATGCCAGCAGCCAGCTTTAAATGTGTGTCCTCATGAAAAAGTTTTTCTCATTTTACACGTAAAATTTAAGTTTAGAACTTACATTATACTTATATGTTTGCAAAATAAATAACTTTAAATAATGTAAAAGCATTGAGATCAGTAGAGATCTTAACTCACACAGACATGGAAGCGCTCCAGTAAAAGTTTTCTTAAAAACGATTAAAATTATCATCTTTGCACTCAGGTTCCATTGTTCTATGGCAGGAGAATCAGAAAACGCCACCAGTTAATGGCCCTCTTCTTGAGTGGGGACTATTTCTTTGGGGACAGCTGTCTGGCCTCTCCCCTCCAGCTGTCGGTCCCCCTCCCTGCCTTTCTGCTGGAATCCCCAGCCCGCGCAGGGAGAGCTCAGCTGCTTCAGGGCAGCTGCCCAAGGGCCACTTCTGTCTGTCGGCTGCAGAAAAACACATTTGTTTTACTTAACCCACTGGGTTGTAAACCTCCGCGTTTCAGTAGCCACCCATGCCGCTGAGGGAAAGGAGGCTAAAGCTGCCCACAGGTAAGCAGACGGATAGTGAGCCGTGACCCCAGTAAAAATCCCCATGTCCAAAAGTAAGGCTCAAGTTTTAACCACACTTGTTCAATGTACTCACATTGTCACGACTAGAGCTTAAATGTAACTTGACTGTTTCAAGGAGTCCTGGGGTTTTTTTCGATTTATTTAGAAAAATAAGTAGTGAAAAGGAACTTAGGTGGTCATAAGCTACATATGCTTTTGTAAGAAGTGTTATTAACGGACAGAGCAACAATCTCCACCAAAACTCTGATCCTCTATGACATTAGTAGCAACTGAAATAGCCTGCCCAGGTATAGCTAACCAGCTTGACACTGAATCTCTGTATTCTCTCAACCAATATTATTACATGTACAAACTCCACTACTTTGTAAATGTCAAACGAGTCCATATTCAACTAATGCCAACTCTTTCCCCCTCCCCCTAAATATCACACACCTTACATGAAACAAAAGTTGAGAATATTACAAATCAAATGATTTCCCACTAATCTGGGTGGGAGTTTATAAAGCCCATTAAATGCAGGATGGTTTCCCCAAGAAAAAAAAAAAAAAAATACACAAGATCCTATTTCTCAAGGTTAGTAGTCTAACAAGATCTCTGAGTTTCAACAATTTAAGGCTTCGTCACAGTTGAAAGGTTTTTCTTCTATGATTATACAGCTATATTTTTCTATGAGGAGTATTATTATATATACACACATTTACACACACTCATACGTTTAAATACTTTAGTAGAACTATACATACATAGTTCTACTAATCTAAAATGCTGTTTATACTCTTTGTTTTAAAATAAGAATATTCACCTGGGAAATTACTCCAGTACAGAAAAGGCAGTAAAATTATATAGTTAGAGATTGTTCAATGTATCTCCAGGTATATATAAACTCATTTAGAAGACTTTTGCTCTGGCACAGAAACCTCTATCTTTCTTACTCTTCTACTACTGAATATAAACCAAACCAGAGTTTTAGTGTACTTCAAGTACCCTAAAAAGAAGCCACCAAGCCATTCTGGTAAGATCAGAGGAAAGCTAATGAGCTCCTCTAAAAGGCTCAGCCTGCTGCAGCTTGGGCTACAACTAGCTCGTCTCCACAAAATTCCCTCATCCTCACCAGCCCAGCCTCTCAGAACAGGCATTTTCCACAACAGATACACTAAGTTTATTTCACTCTCCCCTATTTTTTCTCCTGTGCAAGTAAATGGCGTGTTGTACCCAAACAGGAAGATTTTTCCCACTCACTAAAATTTAAGTAAGTTTCCGTTTGGATTTGTCCCATTTTCTTCTCAGCTCCTTTCCACTGGACTGAGGAAAAAAAAAAAAGGGTTCCACAAAACTGAGCCTTAGCAATTCCTGTTAAGTTAAAATGATTTAAAGACCCACTGTGGTCAAAAACGACCAAAAAAAAAAAAAAAAAAAGAAAAAGAAAAAAAATCAGTCTTCCAAAAAAAGAGAACACCCTAAGCAAATGATGAATACACCTAATGAATTCAATTATCTTCTAAATTTAGTCATTTTTACTTTTTTCCTACTGTTTGCTTACAACAGTACAAACTTTCTCTATCCTCTCTGCTCTGAGCCTGCAGTTTTGCAGGCTGAAGCCTCCTGCAGCTGAAGGCACAACCGCTGCCAGCTCCTCCTGCGCCCATCCCGGCCCCAGGCTCCATCCCACTGCTGCTCATGGTATTGTTGGCACCACTGACCCGAGCCTCACACGGAACATCTCAAGGGTCTAAACAGGCTTACAAGTTTGGGGTTTGTTTTAAAAAAAACCCCAAACTTACCATACTTGGCAGCGCTACACCGAAGGAGCAAGAAGCATCTGCCTCTTGAAGTCACGATTCCTGACAAAAAAATGGGAAAGTACGAAGATTTTCAGAAGAATAATAATCATTAAGAAGCAAAGGCTGGCACATTATAATTGCTTTATTTTGCAGCTGCCCTTTAAAGCAGGGAACTAAGGTGATGCAGTTAATTACAACTAACTGAAAGTAAACATTCAAATACTAACATTTTATAACATCTTCAGAAAGTAAGTGAAACCTGTGGGTGGGAGCATTGCTCCCACGTGTCCCGCGGAATGGGCAGCGCAACACCAGGAGTGCCTTAACCACAGGTTTACGCTGGCGATATTCCACAGGCTCTCCGTTTACTCTGTGTGAGAGTCAAGCCCAAAGGATACTGGAACCAGAAATGGCTCAGTATATGCCAAGAATCCAGTTCTCACCTCAGCACATGAAGATGCATATCCATAAAGAAATTACTTTAAAAAAATATTTCTTTTAGGAAAGAATGTTGTCCTTAAGCTGCACCCAGCCACTGATTTATGGTACGCAGCAGGGCCCTGTAGCAATATATTGCCCTGCTATTCACATACATGTCATAACACTCAGTTCCTATGTCGCGTTACTCATTTTTCATCATCCCATGATTTTTTTTAAAATAAATTTTTCACTAGAGAAGAATAAAACCTCCTCAAACTATCTTAAAAAACAAAAAAATACTGCATGCATTACTTTAAGATAGCAAAAAAGAAAAGCAGACTGTAAAACCAAATCAAACAATCCTGGCGGCTGCAGCAATGTGGCACTAGCAAAGATACAACTGAGTAAAAAGATCACGGTTTCTTTGTTAACGCTGCTTTTACCAATTTTCTGTTCAGGATGACATCCTCTGTCAGAAATATGCTTCCATTACAAAACATTGGGAAGACAAAGTAGGACCCCCTCTGAAGCTATCACACGCTGTAGTCTCTCCTCCCCAGAAATAACTCTACACTTCTCACCATCACACACGCTCACAGCCACAGTTCTATCTTCACCTCCTTGCTTTCCTCTACCCCCAATTCCAGACACCTGGTAGGATCCTGTGATTTTTTCCTCAACAGGTTTTATAAAATCCATCATTTGCTATCCAGACCTATACCTGAACTCACCTCCTGCACTGCAACATTGTTTTCTTTGCTTCTACTGTAAATCTGAGACTAATCCCCTTCCAGTTTTTCTCAATTTTGATCTCCCTTTTAGAATGCCACACCGTTCCGTGAAACCAAATTACTGATTTTAAGAAAGCTGCAGTATTTCAGTTAAAAATCCCTTTAAATACTGTTGCTATATTGTACTTTATAGTTTCAGTATTTATTTCAATTCTACAATTTCTCTAAACAAGTAGAATATCTTTTAAGACATCTATCAGGTCAGTACCACGTAAAAGAAACACAAATTATTAGGGAAGCAGCTGTATAAATGTTTGTGAGCTTTTGAAACAAAGCATGAGTGATTTTGACAATGCTGAACACCACACTTAGCTGGTCCTAAAATCAGCCCTGCTGAAATCAATGTCAATAAGATGAGGTTCGTTAAAACCGTTATCTAAATTTCTTTTGTTTGTTCTGAATTCATTCTCTACATAGAATTTGTACTTAGTCAGAAGTGCAGTCTGGAGTGCAAAACACGCCATGGAAATTTGCTGACAAAAGGTCTGCAAGGCGAATCAAGAAACGTAAATATTTCTAAAAGAAAAGTCACATCACCGTTGTAGTACTAAATCAAATGTAATTAATGACAACTTTTTCCACTTTGAAAAGTCACATGCAGGACAGACTCTTCAGCATCCTTCCTAAAGTTGCCTTTAGGAATATTGTAAGCACACGAAATCCTATTAGAAGGTGCTGAACTCCTACATTGTGACTCTTCCGGCAGGCTTCTACATAACAAAAATGCCATGAAGTTCCATACAGCTTTTCCCCCTCTTATTATGCAAAATCCTTATCAAATTCAATAGTGTGACATCGTTCAAAATCCTGCCTAACAATGGCACGCAGGAGGTCAAGAGATGTTCTCTTTGTTTTAGTTTCACGTGCTTTCCAGTCTATTAATGTTAAAAGAAAAAAAGAACCTTCACAGAAATAACCGATAAAGATCAAACCTAACTGAACAATGGGAAGGAAATTCGGAGTTAAAGCTGGTACTTAGCTCTTAAGGGCAACCATTGTGCCCAGGTACCTGCAGCAGAACCATGCTGGGGGTCGTACAACCCCCGGGAATAACAAGGTGAGGTAGGAAGCCTCCAGCCCCCGCCTTCCCATGCTTTTGTTGGTTTAAGTTTAGGCCAGGGACGTGGTTTTAATGCAGTATTTGTAATTCTTGAGAGGAACTGCCGGGCAGCCCCCCCTGCTCCTTTGTGCGGCCGTCCCCAGTGGAAGGCAGCCTGCGGCACACGTTCCACTCGCAACCAGGAGGACAAAGGACCGGGGAGGACAATTAGCCCCAATTAGCCCTATTTCACAGCCGAGTGCAAGGGCAGGGGGAAAGGAGCTTAAATTTTAAAGCAGCGGGTCCCTCAGGCGAGTTACAGTGAGATCAGTAAAGTGAGACGTAGCCTGTTAGTCATTGTTGGGGCAAGTTCCACGAAGTCGGTGGCACTGCGCCTCAGGCTGGAAGAGCTATCTCCAGATGATGAGCAGCGTTTCTCAAAGACACCACGTCAGAAATGCGATAACCATTTTGCCTATTAGCTAATGTGACTAACCAATTTTTCCAGTTTTCAACCCACTCCTTCAGCAGCGGATCTCGGTTTCAACGCACACGCAGGCACACACGCAGACACGCACAAAGGCAACGTCAGGAATACTCACATATGCACGTGCGGAGGCTGGAACCTGCTCTGATTAATGTTGTAGTGTGTAAACGCCTGCGTTGGGTTGGAGCTGTATTCATCCACCGTTATGGTAACTTTGCCTTGTGAAGGAATTCCATGAGCCATCCTTCCTCCTTATGGACATGAGCAGCTCACAACTTCCCAAGGCCAGGAGCGGGGTAGGACATCGTGTTCCCGGCGGCTCCCGACTCCAAGCAGCACCTCATCAACTCCACGGACCTCTGCCAGGACAGAAAGACAGCACACACCGCTATAAACTCAAAGGAGATGTAAACATAGGCAGACATATTACTCTATCCTCTCCTGATTTCCGCTCAGAGATCCTTTTCTGTATTTTTGATGTACCCATCACCCAACTCTCTAAGCATTACTACTCACAAATTTTTTTAAATTACCTCATCATTTGACTCCATCATCATTAAATACATCCAAAGGATAAGTGCTTAAATATAAGGCTTTATCTTTGGGGCGCGGGGTGGGTGGGGAAGAACTTGTGTTGAAAGCTCCAGTTAAATACTCCACATCTACTATCCTTTATTTTAAATAACATCTTGTGCTAACTGCAACCATGAAAACTAACAAGTGGACCCAGTTTCCTGAAGGATAAATGGTTTTCCACAAATATGCACACTTGTTTTCAAGGGCCTGTTTTAGCTTTACAAAATAAGTTACATCCAAGAGACTCATGAGAAGTTGATATAAAGCAGAAAAAAATACAATTGCATAGCAAAAGGTACACTCAAATACCTTGGAATCAAAGTAGAAAGGCTAGTATCTAGACAACGTCAACAAAATATCCACGCTATAGTGCACTAGCAACAAAACCGGTTTGGATTCATCACCAGGCAGTAATGATTTATCTGACAGATTTAAGTGCAATTTTATGCATAAATATTTCTGTACAAGATGAAAGAAATACACTGTCCCCTCTCTTTCACTTCTTCAAAGCGCTCTTAAACATATTTTGCATTAAGACTGGAAGCATTCTATAACATGAGTGTAAGCCCAAAAGCCAGAAACTTCCCAAACCTGATCTGCGTCAAGTTCCCTGCACAGAATCCGAGCTTCGATTTCTTCAATCGATAAACTGAGGATACCTCAGCTGCCTTCCTTTCAGAAGGACTTTGTGAAAATTGATCACCTGATGTTGGAAGAATACTTTCAAGATGAGTAACTCTTTAAAAGCCCTGTTTCCGAGGTGGATGCTCAGCTGCAAGGACTTACATGAAATCATGACACTTTGCATCAGCTGATCCCCCTTTAGCTGCTACACTCAGTAGTGGATTTGTCATATCTGGTGTGCAATTTACAAAAGTAAATCAGTGCTTACTAGGAAGACAAAGAGATAGAAAGAGAAGAAGAGAGAGACTTGCGCCCTGGGTATCGAACTAAGCAATATTTTTTACAGTGTGATATTCCTAGACTTCACTCCTAGATAGAAATGTGTTTGCCATGTGTAACATTAAACATTTGGAATCTTTGATTTGTATTCAAAATATACTTTTAATACAAAGACTAATTTCCAGTTTGGCATGAAGCACGATAAAAATGCCCTGCAAATGGCAGATGGCCTGCTATAGGCCATTTATTTTACTATTTTACAACCTCGGGCCTATGTAGGCTTCCATATGTTAGTTGGGTTAAGACATTCTGCAACCTTCATTCCAGTAATTGGGTTCTATCCTTCACCTTCTTTAGCATCGGAGGGAAAAAAAAAAAAATACGAAGATGAAACTAAACTGTAAAGTTCCCATTTACAAACCGAGGCACCAGTGAGCACATCTCCGTAATCGAGTTACGGTCTGGTCTTTGCGCTAAGTCCCTCTCGTAAGAAAAAGCGCAAGAGTTTCAGGAGTAAAAATCAGCAAGGTGAGCTTTACTAAACCACATCTTTCCTGCGTTAGACGTGATGTAAGATACGTGCAACAACTGCTCACAAATCATAATGTAGTGGTTACCGTACCAAGTTTGCAGCTGTTTCCTTAATCTCCCTTACAATTATATTTTAGTGTTATTTTGCATAACAGTAAAACACAACACCTGCTTCAAATTGCAGTCCTGTTCCAAGCACTGTAATTCTTTTGAGATAGAAACTACGAAGAGTGTGAAACACAGAGCAGCATAATTGCCCTGCACTGAAAAGTAAATACAAATGAAAACATCTTCCTGTTAGAAAAATGACTGTCATTAACAAGAATGCTAGCCATCAAAGCTCCCAGGAAAAAAAAATAAGTTTTTCTTCTACACAGCAAGAACTTTAGCGGCTGCATAAATTAAGAAGTAGCGTGAAAATTACATGTCTAATGTTATTTTTTCGCAATTAAAAGCTACGATATAAAACGACACGTTAAACCAACAACAAAAATATGCTTGGGATTTCAGCAAAGCTAAATCACACTATTTTCAGTAATCTAGCATAAGAAAGGTCAGAACACTAGATTTCATATTATAGTTCACTCATGGAAAAAAAAATCCAATTTGTTCATGAGAGTGAATTATACATAAAGATAATAAGCATTTTTTTTTACAAGGTTTATAACAATCCACGTTACAAAAAGAAATTACAACTAACTGGCATAAAACGAATGATAAGAGGATACTTGAATAGCTGTATTAAATACTTTAAAGTTGACTTTCAGTAAGCTGCAATTGCTTCCCATTGTTCCAATCTTTAATCTTAAGAATAAATCTCTATACTTAAATTAAGACAAAGCCGAACACAGCATCCTTTCAAATGAAATTCAACAACAAACGCCGGACTGGAAAAAAAGTAGAATTTGAAGCTGGCTTCTGTGACAATTCTGTTAATTTCCATTTTGTGTTCCATGAAGTACTACAGCTCACCTACCAGAAGTATCTAATTATTACCTTTACTGGAAACGTCTCTGAAGAAACTATCAAAAAGGAGTTGAACACTTCAAAACTTTAAAAACAAATTTTTTTTTTAGGCCCGAGATAAAACCAAAATAAAGCAAAAAGGCTACTTTTAATCACTACCATTGTTCTTTCTCCAACTGCAATCACTCTTTGAAGATTACATACAGGAGCTGAGTACAAAAGAATAAAAGTTGCGGTTTTTTTCACATCTGTCAGGTAAACAACGTGCAGCATCTTCCACACCTTACGTAGCAGTTTTGAATAAGAATGACTATATTAAAAACCTAAAGATGTTTATTTTTTTTTTTTTTTTAGCATGTTGCGTTTTCCCAACTAGAGCTGTTATCCTGGGAGCAACAAACCTTCTCCAGCGTGGATTTGTACCGGCAGCGAGGCAGGAGCTGCGCTATTGTATACATCTGCTCAGCTTTACAGGTATAAACCCGCACTTTTTCATCAAAGGGCTGACACAAACTTACGCGCAGCTAATTTTAACTCAGCCTGCTACCGCCACGTCAAAAAAAACTATCACGAAATACGCACCGATAAGTCATTTTAAACCGTAACGTTACATTTCACGGAGAGCTACACACACAAGCTCTACGTATGCACGGGCACATACAGGCACGCGAAAAACGCATTCCCCCCCAAATAAAATATTTACGCCTTCCTCATCTGAATTTCAAAAATTTGCCTTCTGGCTGCTCTCGGGCTGTAAAAGAAAATTGTGAAAGGCAGGAGACCGAAAGGGTTAATTCCGTGTCAACACCTTCTGTGGCTACATCCACTATCCCGACACTGTTACAGCAACACCACGCGTGACACCCGGCCGGACCGCGGGCACCGGCCGCCGCAACACCCCCCCGAAAGCCGGCGCCCCCCCGCCCCCTCACAGTTTATTACCCTGCGCCTCGGGGGTTATTTAGCAACTGCCCCAAGAGCCCCCGCCATGCTGCGCTGCAGTTTGCGGGCAACTCCGCGCTCCAGCCTACCCAAGTCCGAGGCAGGAAGGGGGGGGGGGGGGAGAGGCGGACCCCGACTCCCCCCTCCAGCTTCCCCCGCCGCCGACCCCCGGTACCTGGGTTCCCGGTCGCTCCCCGCCTCCGCCCGCCGCCGGCTCCCGGGCCGCCCCGGCCACGGCCCCGCGGGGCGCCGGGCTCGCCCCCCCGGTGATTGATGGCTCTGGGTGGCCAATGGCTCCGGCGCGGCCCCGTCCCGGCGTGTGCCGCAGCCCCCGCCCCGCGCCCCCTGCCCTGCCCTGCCCTGCCCCCCCCCCCCCCCCCCGGCCCCGGCTGCCACCGAGGGGCATTTCTGCAATTTTTGCGCGATACGTGCCACGGCGCGCAAAGTTCACATCACGCCTCCCCCCGGCACCGCCACAGAACCGAAAATTTTAATTTTTTTGGGGAGGGGGGAGGATGCTCGGGGAAGGGATGCAGTAACTCCTCAGCGAGCCGCGGGCGAGCGCGGCGGGGCCGGGGGGGGAGGGGAGAGGGATGCCCGCTGCTTTTTATTCCGGCACTGCCAACCGCGCCGTCCCCCGCACCTCGCCCCCACCCCCGGAAGGTTTCCAAGTGCTTGAGGCCTCCGGGATCAGGGTTTCAAAGCGGGTTCTCCTGCCGGCGAGACGGAGAGGGGAAACTCCGCCGGGGAACGGCAAAGCAACCCGCGCTACCCTCCTTACTTTTTGCGGCGTGTGTGTTCCCCCTCCCTCACCCACCCCCGGGTCCCTCCGCGCCGGGAGCCCCGTCCTCCGCCGGCTGCTCGGCGCTGCGCCCGCGGGAGCTGCCGCCCGCCCGCCCGCTGGCCCCAGCAGCACAATGCTCCCCGGCCTACCCTCCCGGCCCCGCCGCGGCGCCCCCCGCCCCGACCCCCGAGCCAGGAGCCGGCACACCGCCTCCCGCCCCCCGTCCGCTTCCAGCGCTGCAACCCCCCCCCCACACACACACCCCCCACCACCCCGGCCGAGGAGCAAGGCGGCGGCGGCAGAGGGCAGCGGGGGCACGGCCTGGGGGAGAAGGGCAGGGCAGGCTCGCTCAGCGCCGCTGAAAAAGCCGCCTCGGCTGCGGAGCCGCCGCCGCCGCACCGACCCGACCCGACCCAGCGGGCTCGGGGCGCTCACGCCGGGGGAGGCAGCGAGAGCAGGCGGCCAGTTTTATCATTATTGTTTGCAGAAGGCTGGCCCCGGCGCCGCCGCCGGAGCTGCTGCCTGCCCGCCCCGTTCTCGTCCATGACACGGCACCTCTAACCCGCCGCTTTGTGCGCCGCTGCCCCCCGCCAGGCCCCCCCCGCCCCGGCACGCAGACACCGACCCGGGGCCGCTCACCTTCCCTCCGCCGGCTGCCGCTGCGGGCGGGTCGGGGATACCTTCAGCGCGGGCAGCGGGGCCGCTCCATGGGGCTGCGGGGGCGCGGCCGGGGCAGAGCCTGCGCCCGACCCCGCGGCGGTGCCCGGCGGCGGCGGCCTGGGTCCGGGTCTGGGTCCGGGGCGGCGGCGAGGGCGGGCGCGGTGCAGTGAGCGGGGCTGCCACTGGGGTCAGGGAGCAGGCACCAGGAAACACGGCGGCCACGGAGCGCTGCTTGCACACGCACACACACACACACGCACAGCTCCTCCCGCTGCCTCGCACTTCACCCCCCCGGGCAGGGAGGGAGGGAGGAATCGCTGCTGCATTTCCCAAGTGCGGCACAGCCTCCCCCCGCCGAGCCGGCGGGAGAGGCCGGCAGGAGCCGCGGCTCTGCGGCCCAGCCGGGGTCAAGGCGCGGGGGGGGGGGGGGGGGGGGGGGTGCCGGCGGCCACAGCCCCGGGGGAGCGGGGAGGGCAGCGCCGGGAGCCCGCCCGGACACCCCCCCGCCGCCGCGGAGCAGCGCCCGGGAGGCCGCGGCAGGCGCCCGGCTCGCACCCCTCGCACACGGCATCGCCGCTCGGCTCTTCCTCTGCCGAAATAAATAATAAAATAAAAAGATGACAACAACAACAATTAAAAAAAAAAATCCTCGAAACAGGTTTTCACATGTCCCGCACCTTTCATCATTAGGTATTAATGCAGTGCTCTGCTCCTTCTGTAGATAAAGCTAACCTCAGCAACCAGGAAAAACATGAAGAAACACTACTGTAGGGTTAGCATCTGAGGCTGAACATTATCTTAGGGTAACTGGGGCTTTTCTATGGAGAGGTAGAACCGGGGAGGTTGCTGTTGTCTTTTTTTTTTTTTTTTGTCATTTTTTCCGAAATCCACAGCAATTGCGTCAACAGCCACAACAGTAACAAAGTAAAGATTAGAGGTGTTTGTTCTTTTACTTTCAAGACCGCAAACGGATGGGGGGACTTCCACAGAGACACACTTACAACGGGAGAAAAAAAAAAAAGAAAACGAAAAATTCCAAATAATTTGGAATAATCGAGCTGACAAAAAATAAAAGGTCCTAACAGGCCTCTAAGTAGTGTCCTACATATTTTAAATAAGTAATTTTAACTCTGGCCAACCTTTGGATATGCATGGCAACTAGGCAGGTTTTTCTTTGTTGTTGAAAACAATGAGAAGGGTCCCCAGTATTGCCAGGATGGATTGTCCTGTTTAAAAGCATGGCAAATTAAGAAAAATCAACCTGAAAAAAACATTAAACGGCAGAAGTTGTCTCCAAATTTGATATTAGACCTTTCAGTCTGATTTTTTTTAAAGTATTGTCATTTTCCTTTTTAATAGAAGTAAGCACTGCGAACCACAAAAGGAAAATTCCTGTTTCAGACAAAATGGCCCACGGATGAGTCGTCCTCCTCACCAAATCAAAGCAACATTTCCACGGAATCTTTGCCTGGAACGGAGTCTTGAGGCCGTAGCTTCACAAATATTTTTAGCTGACTTACTCTGACACTGCTGTAAAATAAGCAAGCCAGCATTCAGCCCACTTACCCCAGTTCTGGCCCTGCACTAGCCTAGCCCTCGGCCTGGAAACCCATCCCGTTAGCGCCAGGGAAAAGCAGCCTGTTTTGCTGGGGGTCAGCCTCCTCATCCACTCCACAACTGCACATGCTTCTGCTGGAACAAGGCAGGGAACGGGATGAGCGACTGGGGACACAAAGAGGACAGGATAGGTTCATTGGTACTACTGCCAGCTCAAATATAAAAACATGGGGAGAAAGGAGGAGCAGGTTTGACCCCGAACCTCCTGCATCCCTTCTCTGCAGTTGCCGCAGAAGGATTTTTCCTGTAGTTGTGTCCTCATACCTCATCTAGAGCCCCCAGCACTGCAAAAATGAGCTTCTAGCACAGAGGGAGAAACAGGGTAGAAGCCTGGGTAGGGGACTGGACCTGGAATTAGAAAGCTCAAACACCTTCTCTCTGATATCTTGTATGGTGGCAGACAAATCAGACATGACCCCAGTGTCCTAGTACTGAAATAAGCATTTACCTAATTCACTAGTGCTCAAAACAAGCAAGGTATGTGGTCTGAAAGCCAGCAGTGCTTGGGTTTTGCTCATATGAATCCAGAATGGGACCTGATTCTAAGGTCACATCTTCTTCACACTACTAAATGTTTGGCACCAACACCAAGCAGTAATACAGTCATAGATGACTTGACAAACCCTGAAACATTTTCTGTCAAGAGCACATAATGAAAGTCTTCCTTTTAACAAACTACTTGTTTTCTGTCTCCCTGAGAACAGCATGCTTTCCAAAGATGTACCCACTTCTAGAAACATGTTGGCCCTGAAGTTGCTAAAAAAAAAAAAGGAAAAAATATTTTTCTGAAATTGATTAAGGGGTTTTCTGAGGAAAAGAGTTGCATTTTGTTGCCTTTCTTCTCTAATTCACAAGAGCAGCATCAAAATGCAAGTCTGTAAGTACAGAAAACGTCTTTATTTTGGCTAGAACGTGTATTAATACACACTTGACAAGAGGATCTCAGAGATAAATTTAAAAACTTAAAAAGTAAACAGACTGTTTATTGTGAGTGTCACAGGCCTGATTTTTCTAGTTAGGCAAAATTCAAAACAGTGAACAAGCAGCTTTTGTTTAGTTTCATACTTCCTATTCGTAATGTTAAAAGTGTATGTTATACATGAAACCTTAGTCAAGTTTCAGAGTTTGCTCTGGATTTTGTTTTTTCACAAATCCAACATACATCAAATGTACAGATGCAGCAGATACATGTTAAAAATTATAAACTACTATAGTATAACAAAAAGCATACAGATTCTTCACAGTCTATTATGTCATCTCTAATACACTTCACAGGTACCATGGAGACCGTAGGTCTCCAGTTTCTGCCAAGCACAAGAAAGAGCTAACAACTTTTGAGACACACATAGGCTAGTCCAGAGTGACCCATGGACCCATCTCACTTTGCTCTTTACTTTGGGAAAAATCTTCCCTAAGTATCTGTGCAGCAATGCAAGAAAAATATAATTTAAAATCAACCTCAGAGAACTGGTTCCTTAAATAATAAGATTTTTGGAGTGATCTTTCACAGATAAAGGAATTAAAAAAAAACAACTGAAAATCTTTCAACCTGCGTATCACGACATCGGTCTGTTGTTACAGTACTGTCCTGACACAGGTCCTACATGGTCAGGATGTACTACATCATGCGGTGCATTACCATGCTCCACAATTTGCTGCATGTTGCTCGTTGAGGGTACTCTCAGAGTAAGCTGTCTCAAGAATATTCCATCATCTAACCAAAGGAAGGAAGACCTGATTACAAGGCCATGTCTCACTGTATAAAATGATCAACAGTGCTACTCTAAGGGTGTTGCCACAACTCCCCCACTCCTTTGACACTTACTTCTGCTCCTATACTTTGGGATACAAACCACACAAGAAGAACAAATTCAGTTTTTTAAAAAAGCCTCCTTCCAAAAAGGCAAAAAAGTTTTTAAAGCAGATCCCTTCCCCAGTGAAGCCCACAGCACACTCTCTTGAATGCTTGTGCTGGCATAATACAATGCCACAGTCTGGAGCGCAGAACCAAGGCTGCACAGGCTATGCTACAGTTTCAGACAAAGCTAGGCCAGTGTTTCACACTATCTTTTAGTCTGAACACAGTATCAGAGGTGGGTTTTTTTGTTTAATACATGTATTTCCTGGGGTTTTAGCCATTTTAAGATAAGATCGTCAAGGGTTCTCATTTGTATTGCAGAGCGAACTCAATTTCAGCCTGCAGAGACTGGGACATGCAGGTACGCTAGTAAATTACCCACAGTGCTAGACAATGCCTATTTTGATGTGTTAACGTTTTAAGAAAGTAGAGTTTCATCCAGTGGACATCCACTGGTAGCAATCTACACTGAAAGTCACTGGACTCACCATATTTCAATATAGACCACTGCAGTTCTGCCAAAACCTGTATCTTAACAGGCTTGTTTCCCTCATTAAAGTAGAAATTCTTCACTAACTGTGGAACAGAAGACAATCGGAGAAAAGCTGTGCTAGTTTAGGCTTCATGCCCCACTGAGCAGATACTACATTCTGAATTTGCAGAACGTAGTCAGATAGATTAAAAGGTCTCCATTGCCCTCTTCCTCCATTTGTAGCCCCTAAGTCACAGAGCATTTGGTGTGCATGCTGGCCAACGTCGTCACAACGACAGGAAAACATGGGATTAGATATTGTCGTGGTTTAACCCCAGTCGGCAATGAAGCACCACGCAGCGGCTCGCTAACTCCCCCCTGGTGGGATGGGGAGAAAAATCAGAAAAAAGAGTGAAACTTGTGGGTTGAGATAAAGTGTAATAGGACAGAAAAGGAAGATAGTAATAACAACAACAACAATAATAATAGAAGAATATACAAAACAAGTCATGTACGGCACAATTGCTCACTACCCACTAACTGATGCTCAGCTAGTTCCCAAGCTGCAATGTCTCCCTGACCAATTCCCCCAGTTATATACTGAGTATGTCATCATATGGTATGGAATCCCTTTGGCCGGTTTGGGTCAGCTGTCCTGGCTGTGTCCCCTCCCACCTTCTCGTGCACCTCCTCACTGGCAAAGCATGGGAAGCTGAAAAGTCCTTGACTTAGTATAAACATTACTTAGCAACAACCAAAACATCAATGTGTTATCAACATTATTCTCATCCTAAGCAATCCAAAGCAGAGCACTACAGTGTTAGTAAGAAAATTAACTTTATCCCACTGAAACCAGGACAGATATAAAAAACAAACAAACAAACAAAAAACCAGGATTCCCATTTGGAAGATACAAACTGGTTTTTTTAGTTCTTAGAGCTTCTTTTTCTTAAGAAAATTACAGATTGGAACTAGCAGCTAATTAAATCCTAAAAACTGAATTAAAAAAAACCCAAAGCCTCTTGGCTTTTGATTTTTGTAATCCCTACCATTGTGAATTTTTATCTGACTTTTTCTCTCACAAATATGGGCCCATACACTAACCTGTTCAACACTCCAGCAAACACTACACCTTGAGGAAGAATCCATGGCCTCTCCATAGAAGTGCACCAGCTTTTTGAGAAAAAAGGACAATTCTCAAAAGGAAGTGAAACTCGAGCCTTCTGTCAGAATCTGCAGACAGAGGAGCACATCATTATAATGCTGACAGAGCATCAGGTAAGACTACTGAAGGAAATATCACTAGTTGTCCTCTGGGCATTCTTTTTATATTCGATGGACCAGAACATTGTCACAGGATAATGGTTGTCTGCTGCCTTGCCCCTATTAAATTAAATTAAATATTTGATTGGAACTCTCCTACTTGCTCTCTGTAGAAATAAAAAGTGATGCAAAAAAGCTGCAGGTGAATCTTTTGCCCTTCTAAAAACTCCCAGAGTAACTGCTTGTCAAGGTACCTAGAGAAGAAACCATTTCTATTAATTTTTTGCTTGTTTGTTTTTGAACATTCCACCAAACATTCTTTTTCAAAATTGAGAAGGATGCATGGGTGATTAATTCCTTTATAAGAGAGCAGGCAGTCACTTCAGTTTTGTATGTACATAAAGATGCAAGTATTGTTTGATGCACAGCAGTTGCTGCAAAGACATTACTGCAGGAACTCCCAGATACGGAAGGTTCAGGGCATAAAAGGTTTTTGGTGGTCACCTTCTGGTCAATGAGCTGTGGCAGGGAATAAGCATCTGTGGGAGTAATGTGAGGTGTTCAAACAGCCTGTTTATTGCATATCAATGTACCTGTTTAGAAGAAGGTGGATGCCTTTTTCCTCAAGTGCTCCTGTTATCACTTAATTGGTCTACAATGCATTGAGTCAAAGCCAATGCATGAGAAAACCTTCAGTTTTATTCAGCTTCAGTTCGGGCACTCACAGCTCATTGTACCAGATAATTCCAAAACTTCGAGTTCTGTCAGGAAACAGACAGTACTACAGTAGAGAGTATTACAAACCTCTCTTCTCCTTGACCTTTAACTTACTCAACAACTCCCTTCCCTGTTCATCACATAGATTATCTCATCCTGTGGCAGACTCTGTCCACGCTCCATTTCTGTTCCTGGCTGTAAGATGAACTGCGTGCCCATGACTTTTGAGAAGTCACAGTGATATCAGACAGCTTCCTGTCTATGCTCTCCCTCTACCCACGTCCTTCTGACTTTAGACAGAAGATTCTGTGAAGTGGGTTTGTATCGCACTGAGTGCATTCTGCAAATGGGGGACTCCGCGCACTGAAATTCCTGCAGAAAAAAAATCTTCTCTCTATTTCTGAGAGAAGGTCCCTATTGCGCTGAAAGTTATGTATGAAATTCTCAACATCAGTCAAAATTCCACAGGGAAAGCAAATTGCAAAGCTGAAATAGACCTTAGCTCACAGTGCAAGTAAAGCAATTTACATGGTGTTGCAGAGGAGGGATTATTACTCCTATGCTATCTTGAAGGCTACAGATTTAATGGCAAATTCATCTGATGATGATGATTGTTGTCAACAGTTACTCAGAGTTAGCCTCTTTACATCTAAACAAATAGGCACCAGAGCTTCACTTCATGCCTTGCATAATTAACTTTACGCTTTTGACAGACATGAGAACCACGGTCTCCAGCTCATCTACGTCCAGTCCCAAATTACCTTTAGGTCAGGAGTGTGGTCCCTTTATAGAAAATTGTAGGGAATTCTAAGATGAACATAATGGAAAAACCTTTAAAGGGGTCAGGTGTTCCAACATGGAGATCTTTCCAATTTGAGCATGAAGGTAAGAACCAGACTCCCTAAAGAAAGGAAAAGACTTTCACAGTCATTCTCAGGAGTCTTGTCACTTTGAATGTCCCCAGTAATGCTGCTGATCTGAAGGTACATTTAAACCAAGAGCCTGAAGCCAAAATCTTTATTATCTGTTAAATATCATAATTATCAAACTCTGTTGTACAGAAAATGCAGTTCAGGATGCTTATGACTCCTCCCATTCTGTGGTGAAAGAGAGAAGCTTGAATTCACATGCAGCACTCTCTAAGGTAATACAGGCTTCTGGAAAGAAATGGATAAGACCTTACGGTATAATCTCTGGTTAATGTTAATTTTTATCCCCTGATTTGATGTTTTAAAATCAATATTCCATAGCAGTTATTGTCTAGACTTTTAATGCATCTAGGCTGAAAACACTTGATAAGAACTGAGGGATTCTATACTCTTTGTCTCAGACATCCTAGGAAAAAAAATCCAACCTGTATTCCAGTTATTGTCTAGCATTTGAGTTCAGTGTTGGCAAACTGGTCCCTGCATGTCTTTGAGGCATATGGAAATTGATGATGAAAGTGTCTAGTATAACTAGAAGTATAATTTGATGAAAACTGATGCAGTGAACTGTGAGAAACTGCTAAATCAGTGTCATCAAACTCTGCTTGAAAAATAATGAAACCAAAATACCACTAGGACACGAGAAATGTAGGGTGAAGTCTGTGAAACCAGAGAGTAAATACAAAAATTAAGGAAACATACCAGATATTATTTAATTGTTATTTTTGAAACACATGCCCAAATTACAATGCAACATTCTTGTCCAAATTCACTTTACTGAGACAGTGACATCATGTCTCCTCCAAATTGTTCAAGCCCAAATCTTGGCACAAGCTCTTCCAACAGAACACCATGCTTGGCCCTGGCACTCTCGCCTGTCTGCCCGTCACCACACAGAGAATAAGAACAGCACCGTGGCCAATGCAAATCTTAGTTATAGCACAAGTCCCTTGGGGCAATAGGAAAAAAGACCAAAATAGAAAACATATTACAGTTTTAAAGCAATAATATTGCTAAGGAAAATAAAACAAATGTAACCTTAGAAGTAAGATGACATTTATTGCCTAAAAGTTAACAATTCCTGAAGCTGTAAAAGTACTCTGTAAATAAAACCTGAAGATGGCAGTGAAAAGATCCTGATATTGCTTTATTCATACATTTTGAATGAAAACAAAACAAACTTACATAGAAATCTGAGAGCAAGAGGACAAAAGAAAAAGATATTGTATGCTTTAAGGGTTTGCCTACATCAGTAAACACACTCAAATTACTGAAAAAAACATTAATGATTCTATTCAGTTGTACCCATGTTTTGAGATAGCAACATGTGTATGTTATGCTCACGAAAGGGATATAAGCTTGCATATTCGAAGACTTGCCAGAAAATTTGTACAAAAAGATCACAGGGAGACAGAGACAGCTGGAAAAATTGGAGCAGGGGCTTCGATTTTCATGCCAGTGTTACACCTAATGCACAGGGAATGCAGATGATGGACTACAAGCTATATGTTATTCCTCCTGCCACTTAGCAGTGTGCTTGTGGAGGTGAACAAGAACCAGGAAGTAATAAAAAACCCAAAGCCAAAACCAAAGCCAAAACCAAAAAACAAAACAAAACAAAGACCCAGAAATGTTAAAGTGTGCTATTGTGTGTGAAAGTATTTATCTCAGGGTACTTATTACAGTCACATCAACATTTTAATGTATAAAAATCAATCACCAAGATCAAGCAGTGGATACCAAGCACTAATTTCTTTAAAGTGTAGTCTAATTTGGAAATTTAACTAAACTATACCCACAATCTCACTATGGCATTCACATAGCACAAACCACGAAATAGGAAATATAAACAAGCATCTTTTGAAGGTCCTATATCATGCTTTAAAAGAATGATAATGAGAAGTTTCTGCACATGGATTTATCCAGATTAATTATCAATAAGCCTAATGAGAAAGTTGTGCTAACAAATATCTAGAAGACTTCTTTCTATTAGGGAATATACAGATAGGAGGCTTAGTAGAAAAAGGGTGAGTGGAATCTTGAGAGGATTTTCTGGTAATACACTCAAGTTTCTAAACTAATCTAGGCCTGATTTCCATAGGTTTTGGTATCATCTTTTCCCATGAGGGAATCTCAAAACCTATGTGTTAAAAAGTCATTTTCTCTGTCAGTTACTGTTAACCCAAACTATGCACTTGAGGAGCCGCCCTCTATCAGTGCTCCCCCCTGCCCCTGACTTATTGACCACAATTCCGTCTTTTGTGATGTTATTACTGCAAATTCAAAACTGTGATCTTACTGTAAAAAATGCCTTCTAAAAGAAAACCAGTTTATAAAATCAGTTTATAAATCTCAATTAGAATTTAACCAGGGTACCTTTCTGTCTACCTAGGGTTCCGATGGATTCCTGCTGTGCGTTCAGATTTGCACGCAGCGTACCCTTTGACGGTAGCTGAGAGCAGCAGAGTCACAGTGTCTGTTTGTAGCACCCTCATTGTCAACAGTGCCTGTCCATCGAGATGGCTCACCTCTGCAAAGGAGAAGTGAAAAGGAAAAAAATTAAAAATACAGAAAAGACAAAGGAAAAAGTAGGGGTTCAGGTCTCAACTTTCCACAAGCCCAGTGGCATATTTCAGTATGGGGCTAAGCCTACAAAACTCTATAGCTTCTAAAACAAACCCAGACACAAAGCGTCCCCAGATTAGCTGATGTCTCCACCCCGATGCAAGATAAACTAATAGTCTGACAATGACTCTTTCCCATTTAGAACAAGCTGTTCACCTTAAGAAGGTCAAAATCTACAATAACCCGAGAAATGTATATTTAAGCTTCTGCCCAAGCTTCAAACTAAAGGCTTTACATGGTTGGGTCAGAGAGCAGAAGGTACAGAATCACCTTCATCCCACTGAAATCCTTGGCTTCACTTCTAGCTAAATTGATAAAATGGAAAGGAGCAGATGTTCTGCCCTGCCTTGAGATCAAACCCTTGTATCTGAGATGAGACATTAGCTGTTGATATAAAAGTTGGGGGGGTTTTAAGTATACATGATTTTTAGACAGCTATTTCATATACAAAAACCATCAAACCATACTATTTCATCCATTGTTTCTTTCTATTCTTTCAAGTTTAGCTTAGCATAAAGCACTCAGTAAGGTTAAAAAGAAAATTTACCACATACAGGAGTTCTACAATGGGTAAATTAACTCTTGATATCTGGGGGTCTCTAGTAAAATGAATCGTGTGAGGCAATGAAGGGTAAAGGAAGAGATCATTGCTGCCAGTCCACACTTCTGTACTTTCAGTTCAAAATCTGACTGTGCACGCTCATGTTACTTTGAAACATTCACTTATCTTCTGATGGATTTTCATCAGTGCGCTCTTTTCCACATATTTATCGGATCAGAACACTACAGCTCCCTGCGTTCAATACTGCCAAATTAACAAAGCAGAAATCAATGATTAAAGCCCACAAGCCACAAGATTGCCGCAGTCTGCAAGCTGCTTAATTTCCTTTTTTTTTTAATACTCTGTTCTTGTTACATTGTTGTAAGAGTATCTATGCTGTTATTGTATATTTATATTAGAACGTGTGTACATACAGCATGTGTACGTAGAGAAAACTTCTGTGGCATTGCTGCTGAATGAGCTCTGGTCTCCTAGAGATCAGTGTGACCAAACGCTGCATCCACAGGGAGCTCCGCTGACTTTTGAGATCTCTTTTGATAGCAGGTGTTGGAGCCTCTGACAGAAGAGAACTCCAAGGTTTGGGACTCTGGGTTCTGCACCTGTTGTAATCAAAAATTTATTTCTGTGTGACTCATCGGAAAAAGAGTCAGGCTCGCAGGATTTTAGAAGTCTGGGCTTAAAAATGGAAGCAACAGGAAAATATGCTCCTAAGCTGTCCACCAAGAACTGATCCAATAACCTCTGTCTTAAAATACCTCTGGCCATACCGATACTGATTAATTACTATTGTTGTGTACTTCCCTAAGACGAATAACAGGATGAGAGTCACCAGATGAGATATTCTATCTGGCATCAAACGGCAACGGTTTGTAACGACAAACTGTAGTTACAGAATAGGAGGAGTTGGAAGGGCTCAAAAGATACTATCAACTAGGTACACACCTGTAGACTAAAATTTCTCTTTGAAACACAGGGCTGAAGCACAGACTTCTCAAAGAGCCAAAGGCTCCATTCAGGCCCAGCACAAGCACACTTTTCCAGTTCTCCTCAGTAGGACTGGAGAGGGTTTTGAGAAAGATGAGTTTGACTCATGTCTAGTGCCCAAAAAGCATCCCTCCCAGCATCAGCATCATCCCACCGCAAACCAGAGCTTAATCTTAGATTTCTTTCCTCCTACCAAATCCCACTACTTTCAGAGACAATTTGGGATTTGCAAGGAACACAGGATCAGTTTTCTTTCAGATACTAACTAAATATTTAAAGGCAATCTTGCTCCTACTGAAGGAGGTATGAGTTTTACCGTTAAACAGAAGTGAGATGAGGTTGCAGGCTTACAAACCTGGACCTGTTAGATGTTTTTTTTCTTTAAGCTTGGAATTTTATGTGCAAAAAGGTCACTTCAAAAGCAAACCCAAATGTAATATACTTGTGATTTAAGACTCCCTACCACTGAGACAGCAGAGCAAAGGTGTCACTCTGTAACAGCGGATGTTGATAATGGTGTCATCCAAGCTGCACAAAGCTAGACAGCCTCTTTTAAATAGTAGCTGGTGCTAAATTCAAAGTTCTTATTTGTGAGTTAAAGAGAGACTCCACTAGCACTCAATGATTTATGCTGCCCGGTCCAGAAGCCATGCAGCTTCAGGAATTTTTTATTTTTTTTTAAACTCCTCTTCACACACCAGTTTGAAAGTCTCATCCAACTGATATCAAGGGAATCCCAGCCAGCAGTTCATCGGTACACAGCCTCCTTTACTGAAGCCAGGATTTGCATTTTCTGTTTTGAGAACAAGACAATTGTGAAGTAGTGGACCTAGACATATTTTATTAACAAAAGTCTCCACACACAATAACCCACTTGTCACTATTCTTAATGTTGTGTCTCATAGCATTTATTTAGTACAGAAGGATGATACATGCTACATTTTAAATATCTACACTAGAAATGAATATTAGAAAATCCTATATTGTATTTTACCTGTCAGAGGTCATCAGAAGCTGTATTTCAAGAAAACCGAAGGCATTAGATGTAGTTTGCCCAGTAGATTAATACTGAGCTGTGAACTTTCATCCTCTGCAGCAAGATTTCCATCCAACTGACATAGAACTGACATGCAGTAACACTTACAACCAGGGGGATCCAATTTAGACGGAGTTCAAATGGTTTCAAGCTACTCATAGGTCACAGAGGTAAAGTATGCATAAGAGAGCTGGCTTTAATCAGAAGGCTTTCAGTAATGTCACACCAGAAGTGATAGGCCACATTGAAAATGAACTGGATGTTAGGCTTGAGAATTAAATTACCAAATAATTTTACATATTCAGAATACATTCTTTAAGACATTTTTACAAGCCCAAAATGGTTTGGGTTTTCTTTTTTTCAGAACAATAGAAAAAGACACGGAATTTTGCATGAGCATAAACCCCCCTTTTTTCCCATGTGGCATCATATCCGTGATGCCTATCTTTGGAACCTCTTGGGGAAGAAATGTGATCCAAAACAAAACCAAAACAGCTCCATTGTGCACGACAGTTTGGAAATAATCTGAAAAAAGACAACATTTTCTCCATAATAGAGCATTAGAACATAGGAAAATTGAGAGGGACAGGAAGGATTACAGTGAGAGAGAGGATTTAGGAAAGGCCAATTTTACTGCAGTTATCAAATGCTGACCTACTTGTGGAACAGGCAGGTGGAATCTCCGTTTAACGTTTCATACTGAAGAACAATGTGAAAATGAGAGGACTCATTGAAAGACATGTAATTGAAAGACAATGTGTTATCCTCTGGAGACTTTTAAAGGCTGTATTCCACCCAGAACCCCCTGAATCTGTCAGGGGTTCCTTGTTTCAAGTTTCCCTCATCAGTTTGGCTGTATCCAAATCAGCCCTGCGCCCTCCTTTTCATGCAGGTGGGCTGCAAGCTTTATCTCCACGCCATCAGAGGGGCCAGGAAGTAAACTGGGAAACAGCTCAGTAATACAATGGAAAGCATCACGCCTTTTGTACAGTTGTTCCTACTGGTTTGCACTCTGTTTAAGAACTGCTTCTCAGCAGAAATAAAAAAGCAACTACTGCACAAAGCCTAGCAGACAAAGTATGTTGAGTTTCTGAAGATTTTCACTGAGTTTTGTAACAAAAAGGATTAAAAATCCTTACTGCTGTGCCTGTCTACAATATCCTCTACAAAAATTCAACTCAAATGCCACAAAGAGAAGGGGGAACTTGAAGCCTGTCATTAGAAATACAGTGCTGGATCTCATGTCATATTACAGCAAGCGTGTGTCAACTCAGCTCAGGAAAGCAGAAGCAAGGAACCTGGCAGAGTGGGATCCAGGGTCGTCTTACTGAACATTCACTCAGAAGCAGCATCACAACCAACAAAATTACACCTTCGTAACCCACTGCAGTAATTTCACTGCATCCTGCACTGATGATTTAAAATGTATAAGCAGGAAAGAAAAACCAAGGAATTCAAACCCAGTGTTTTCTTAAACAGGACAAATTAGGGCTTATTGAGTTCCTTACTACTAGAAACCAGATTGTTTCCAGTACTTGGCTTGCTCATTTACCGCTATTTCAAGTAGCTCTTTACAGAACCCTAAGATGTGTAATACAGGCATAACTTTAAACACTGGACTAGCTAAAGCATCCCTATCTAGATTAATAAAATAAATATTTAATTTATTCCCCAAACTAGGAGGCTTTTAAAGACCTATCCATCACTGCTCTCTCAGTCCATATCCATTTTTCTTCCTTTATCACAGTCAGAAAATCATTCATCTTATGAAGTTGTGTCTTTCATTTGTTGCTCTCACTTATGGGCCAGACTAGGAACACAAAATCAGATGCCTCAATTCTAATTACACTGCACAGCTCCATTTCCTACATATTCTCAATTTTGTAGGAAAAATAGCTGTACTGCATGAATAGCTCACAGAAGCCAAATATTAGGAGATTCTTTCTTTTCTTCCAGCCTACCAGGTCATACAATTCTTGAATTATGAAAAAGTAATTTTTCTTACTTGTCATCATCACCTTGTCTTAGCAAAATAAAATTCTAAAATAACAAGAACTAGCACATGTCTAATCGCTCCAAATCCTCCACACAACCAGTTCAGCCCTTCCTATAGTCACCCTGTGTAAGTCTGAAGCCTTTGATTATCTGAGTTTCCAGTTCCACATGTAATTGCACAATTCTAAGCTGATGGACTTCAGAGCACAGGGACTGCACTTAAGCAGAAACGCAGCATACTCCTGTAATTAAAACATTTTACAATTAAGTAAGATGCAGCTTTCCTCCCTCATTTTTGCTGGAAACCTATACTATGCTGCTCTTTGCCTTTTAACAAATCCTAATGACTCATGGCATTTAAAATGGAGTTAAATATTTTTCTTAACACAGCTGTATATGTTTTATTTCATACTTTTGCCAAGATTCCTCATATACTCTTCCAACTATTACAGCCTTCCTTTCATGTTTTTAATTTTTAGTTTCCATAGTTCCATAAAATATAAGTTGCTGAATGATCTCTCAGCTCATGGCTGGAAGTATCTCTTTATTCCACCCCAGAGATACACAGAACTTTGGACACTCTTTAACATCCATCTTTTTGGGCTTCTTTTCAGAGCTGTCCATTAGATTCTAGCCCCAGGTCTCCTCCTTGCTTCCCTGAAGCACTCCATCATTAAAGGACTACCCATGGCTCTCTTCTCTTCTTCCACTAATCATGAGTTTTATTAGCTCTCTCCTAAGAAATGCAAAAATGCCACAGCAACTGGTGAATGTAGCAGATTAGTATGTTTTCCTACCAGAGAACCACTCATGCATTGAGGCTTTTCATCCTCCTTGAAGGATTGTATTTATTTTTACATAGTGAAACAGAGAAGAATAATATATTGTTAGGATGCATCTCAGATCAACTGAATGGGAAATGGGAAACACGTTTAGCTGTACTCTTGAATTCCTTGCTAGCAGAATGCCCTTATGTGGCAATGAATGGGGATTCCTTCAATCTGCCGCTAAGTGACTCCATCCTGTCCTGCTGGTTAATGATCTTCGGTTATTCATCTCTCTTACCAGTGCAACACATCTGGCACGAAGGCTTTCGTGCTAAAGAAAATCCAGTTAGTGCAGAATGCTTTGGTACATCCCTTTGACAATGCAAACTATCATGCTTTCACCATCACATCCTCTATTCTACACTGGAAAGCCTGTGAATCCTAAAGCTTTGCAATGAACTACTCCTCTAACAAAACAGATTCTTCAGCAAGAAGGTAGGGCTCATCTGGAAGAGAGCACGTTTTAGGAACTTGCTTTAAATTTAACATTAAAAAAGAATCCACACACGTATTTTAAAAAAACCCAACAAAACCAAAACAAACATAAAGAGAAAAAACCCCCAAACTATCAAAACAAACAGCCTACAGAGCAGATTACTCCATTGGGGATCTTCAAAAATAAAACAACCCCCCACAACTGCTATTGAAGAGGTGCTAGAACGTGGACATAAGATAAAAGCGTTTCTAGCTGTTCCGAAGGGCTGCTTTGAGTGCCGTTTAAGGAGTCAAGCACAGCACAGAGCAATAATTTCGTTGTATAAATAAAGATGACAGAATGGAAACAACTACAACATTTTCTCCACAACAAGCATTGGCTCACAGATGTCTCCTCACACTGCTTTTCATTCATTGTCTTCCCAGGCTCTACTCAGAGCTTACACTTCTCTCCAATGAATTGCCCAACTTATTGTATCTCAGCGGAAAAACCCCTCATACTGATTAAGAATAATGTTTTCCTCATTGAATTAAAAAAAAATACACAATACCCATTCCCATTAAACTGACACTGGATAGTGATGTTACATAGGACTTGAAATGTTTCCCATTTTTAAGATGATTAGCTTCAAAATTTATCTATAAAAATAAAGTAGTGACAATTATAACAGTTAAACTATCTCCTCTGTGTGGCTGCACACCATCTTTTTAAAAAAAATCAGCAGAGGATGTTTATTTTATTCCTAAATATGATTTATCTGTTGATTCTTCAGCATTCCCATTTCAACAGCCTCCAAACCGTTAAGCTATCCCACGAGACGTATACCCAAAAACATCCTTAACCGTCTCCATTTCCAGAACAGAATACGTGGATCTGAACATCCTGGTTAGCTGGCTCATAGCGACCAAGGGGTCGATTGCCTGAGAAATGATAGGAACTATAAGGGTTAACTTGTGGGCTACCTCAAAACGCATTCATGTTCTTTTGCACTAAGACCCCAAATTTAATGACCATCAAATAATGGTTGCATGATCTGAGATTTGGAAAACCTAGATGCATTCAATTGCTTTCTCTGATTAGGTCTGTACTTATTTGGCATTACCAGAGATATCTCAATCCCTAAATAATTAACTTACAACCAATATGTATGAAATTGCCTCACTAAGCTCACTATCCAGGACTGTTTGCTGTTAAATTAGTAGAATAAATAATTTACACCAAAAAAGTGTGCACAAGATAGTGCCAATAAACCTGAGGGAACTTGTTCATTATTTGCAAGAAAATTGGATGAAACACAATTCCCCAAGTACAAGCCATTCTGTAGAGTAAAAGGTGTATTAGTATTATTGCAGCATGTAGGGAACAAATGAAGTCTCATGACTGTCCTCTTCAGAATATGCTCTCTTCATTAGCCTTTTTGCCAGAGCTATAAATACAGGCAATATACTGTACATATGAGAACATAGGAGACCGAACGTTTGCATATGAAGTACATTTCTTACAGGAAAAACAAAAAAACCCACAAAAGTATTGTAGATCATTACTGAATAAGCAAGGAGCTAAAAGAATAATATTTAACACTGAAATGGCAGCTCTGTATTATTTGGAAAATCCACAAGTCATCTTTTCCAGTGGCAAAGGTTACTATTGCTAACTCTAAATGGCCAAGAAAATGGCTTGGTAAATCTGCAATTCACAGGATTTTTA
Source organism: Balearica regulorum gibbericeps (assembly GCF_011004875.1). Taxonomy (NCBI): domain Eukaryota; kingdom Metazoa; phylum Chordata; class Aves; order Gruiformes; family Gruidae; genus Balearica; species Balearica regulorum. Next base: position 63,414,556 of record NC_046188.1, on the reverse strand, counting down.
TCATTTTAAGATCATTTCAAAATGAACTGTTGATAGAACTTTTTGCTTGCAAAGTTCTGCACAGTTACTCATACAGCACTTGCTCCAGCACACGATGAATCGTTGACTGTCTCTGCGCTAATGTCACCAGGAGCTGAAACAGGCCCTGCCGGCAAAGAAAAACAGTACTGGCTCTTGTTAAAACTTCAGAAATAGTTTCAAAATATTCTAAAGCCACATTCAAAATTCCCAACTAAAAAGTCACATTTAGAAATAAATAAATAAAATGCACTGAGAACAATTTGGCACAGAAGCCAAAGCAGAGTTTATGACTTTGGCATGGGCCCATCTCCCATTAGGTTCCTGAAGACTGCAAGCTCCTGCACTCAAACCCTTTGCAGCGCTCCAAGGTATGACTTTCCCTGCGCAGCAAGGTACAAGGAAGGGAATCCCTCTGTCCGCTGTGACTTGAGCTTTTGTTACAGAAGCATCGCTTCCCTGCCCTCCCTGGACTACACAACCCCCTCAAGAGATGCCCAGGCAGGGAACGCCCTAACCTACAGAACCAGCTCCAAGCACCGTTGGCTCTTCAAGCTGTGTTTGTCCCACAAAGAGAGATGGTCACCAGGCTCGTGTCCTTGCTGCAGCCCAGGGACTGAGCCGCACACACATTTTCCACATCCAGGGAAGGTGCAGCAGAGTCCCTGGCTGGATCCAGCCCCTTGTTTAAGTTTGAATTAAATGCCAGGTCTGAGACTGATTTGTGGCAGTTTGTTTTTTATTATTTGACAGCAAGTATCCTGGGACATGTTTCCTGACCTTGCTCTGTATTCATGCTGAAAACACAACAATCTTTTTTATAAAAAAAATAAACATTTCTCCCTAGATTATGAATCATGTAGTTGCATGACCTGGCTCCCAATGCTTCCTGCAATCTATCTTATTTAATACTGAAAGAAATCATAGATATGAATGCCAGCTTACCTGTTCTTCTAGAAAATAATACTGGGGATACCAATTTCACTCATTTCTCTCATCTTTATCCCAAAAGAACAACAACAACAAAAAAAGGTTAGCCCTGTGGAGTAAAAGGTGTCCCAATGTCATTGTTGCATGCAAGGATCAGATAAGCACCTGGTTTGTTCTGTCTGTGAAGACAGCTTTATCCAAATAAAGCATAGTGCATTTTATCATTCTGTAATGGAAAAGACCTGTCACTCTTTGAATATCATCATATGGTCGGTGGCCGGCAGATAATGGACTGTTAAGTGTCAAGGTGACTGGCTTTGAATGTGCACAAAACTAAAAATTATAGACCTGTCATTCCATAGGCAGGCCACAATTAGCTGTCTATGCAACTTGAAATTTCCATTTTGCGAGCTGAATAATCAATTGGCTACAGTTTCTCAATACAGATGCATTTTTAGGCTCTTTGCACTCAGGATTTTATCTTTTTTATAAGGTTTTTCAAATAACTGTGCCGTGCACTTAAGCAGATGGGGTTAGGAGGGAACTGCGCAGTTATCTCCTCCCCAAACACATACACAAATACATTCACCAATATTTTATAATCAACACTTTTTGCATTAATTTCCTCTAGCTATGCTCTACCCTACAATGTTTCTGCCAAGGATGTGGTGCTACCAAACACAAGTAACACAAAATTCACAGCTTCAGACTTCACAGCTGTTTGTTTCTATATTAACATAATCTTTTTCTACATTTTGCTACCACTCCACCCTGATGTGAGTTAATAATACAACATGACTTGGAAATAAAATATTTTCAGTGGACAATTTCAACAAGGGAAAGTATTTTCTTTTTTTTTTTTGGACAATTTTTTCTGTATCGCTTACTAACAAAATTTTAAGGTGGTTGGGGCAGAGACCTTATTTCAAGCTGCTGAAACAGCAGAGATAAATACAGTGAGATTATCAATAATGACTCTTACACTGCGCTTTGAAACTAAACGAGCAATGAAATAAAAAAAAGAATTCAGATTCCCATGACATATATTAATGTATGTACTGTAGACCTTTTCATCCCGGACAAGTAGCAATCATTTGCTGTCTTACAGGCTGTCTGCATTTGAGAAAGCAATTGCTTAACATTGTGCCTGAATTGAGAATAGGTTTACAAAATGGGGAGCTCGGTAAGTTCTGGGTTTATAAGCAACACAGTATCAGGACAAATGCTGCCTCAATGTCTTTTTTGATATGAAAAAGTCCTTTAAAGAAACATTACTGCGAATCTTTTTCCCCCCCTTTTTTCTTTTAGCTCAGCCCAATTTGTCGCACCCGATGGGCAGAATTCCTCCCATCTGATGTAGAAATGCTACACACAGGTTCTCTCCAAAGCCGCTTGGAATAATGGAATGAGATCTAGGATCATCACTGGACTTTGAATCAGGCTGCAATATGTAGCCTTCCATTTTTCTAGTGCTTCATATATTGATAAAGCCTTTGTACGCAGTCCTGGGAGGTACACAGCAATACTTTGGTCATCTAAAGAGGGCTGCTGATCGTCACAGTCTGTGACTGAGTCTGTAATTATATGGCATATGGGCTTTAGTGATGACTGGCTCAAGTGATCATGGCTTGAGGAGCTCCTGATCTTCCCTGGTAGACCCATGTTCATATCCTTTTCCATGGCACAATTTACTCTTCTCTCATTTGTCCTATTTAAGTGCTCCCCTCATCCTTTTTTGATGATGACTTTTAACAGCAGTTATTTGAACAGTGTAATTTACTGCAAGTCATAGAAGTAGCTGTATGTACGAAGCTGAGGACGTGGCAAATTACAGCAAGAGAGCAGGAACAAGAGGCTGGAGGGAGCGGAGGGGAAAGTTCTTAAATTCACATTGAGAACTGCACTGTTAGCCTGAATTTCCTCCCTGCTTTTTCTCCTCTCTCCCTCTAGAAATAGAAGGTTAGGCCATTAGAGAATTCAATTGGTTCCAGATGGACCCTTAAACCAGCTCTTCTAATAAAAACATTTTCCTGTTAAACAACCTGTGTCACATGGAATAGATGAAATTCATCTTTAGTATACTGCCACTGAAGCCTGGAAAGACAAACCTGAAGTACGAGTATCTGTATCTCAAATATAAAAGGGTAATGCAACAATGATTTATCTCACAATTAGGCAGTGGTAATTAAAAAAGTAATACTGTAGCGGACATACAATACAAGCTTCTAAGAAAAGTTATAAAGAATTATAGCTGTCTTTTTTAAAGGCAGTGTTCCATTTATACGTTTTCTATTAAATTCTTCAGAAAAATCAAAATATAGCACTTGACAGTATGACTCCTAAATCATCTTTTCATGGGCTACTGCCATCATTCAACAAATTTTGTTTTATTTTACTTCTATTTTTTTAGTATCTGAATGAGAGAGCCAGTTTCGCTTGTATAGAAATCAGTGACAAAAATCTCCAAGTTTTCTCATCAGACCATGGTCAATCCTTTTTGCACATTAGAACAAAACCTTTACTGTTCTAGATTAACATTTAAAGTACTTGGAAAATAAGAATAGACTGAATTTGCATTCGGCGGCAGGTTGCTTAAGTAGCTCCCACCCTCCTTCCTCCCAGTCTTCGTTCCGCCCCACGTGCCAACCAGTGTTTTGGCTGGCAGAGACATTTGTGTTGCCATGTAGTCAGCATATATTTTATCTTTTACCAACTGGATCTATTCCTTGATCAAGTTCACTGCACCGCTGTGCAAACAGTTGTGGCAACAAATGCAAGAGCTGGGAAGAACCCGCCGGGAGGGGGGAGAGATGCCCGAGCTGCTTAAGCTATGACCGCTAGTGAGTAACTGCTCTCAGTACCACAGCCTATGTAGCCTGTCCGTCTGTCCTTGGTCCTTACAGAGCTGCTGTTTTGTTCCACTTCCTTTCAAATACATTTCTTCATGCATCACCTTTGCAAGAAGTGGTGCAATTCCCAACTTACAGCTATGGAACTGAACTGCAGCAACGTTTTCAAAAATATCTTTCAGAGACACTTGAATTCTGAGTGCGTACAACGCTTTCAAAATGAGGTTTTAATTGACCCAGATGCTTTCTAAATTATTTGCTTAAAAAAGCAACAAAAAAATGGGTTCTAGGCTAGCATCCTAACCAGGAAGGTGTCCTAGAGCTCTTGCTTTGTGCATTTCCTTGCATTTTCCCACCAGAGATGGCTGTGATATAATTTATTACGATCATGAAACTGATTATGCATTCTGAAGTCAGCAGATTTACCTTAAAATAACACAGTGCTTCAGTGAAAACCATTACATGTTCACAGTGGAATCTGTTTGGGCAAATGAAAAAAAAAATAAAAATAAAACGCTACTTGCTTTTGCACTGCAGTTAAGAGCATTTGTGCAGTGCCTCAGTCTATACAAGCAGTCTGCATACTTTGCTATATGCTAGCAAAGCTTTGAAAGAAAAAGAAAAAAAAATCGCACCTCCACCTTTTCCTGTCTAACATCTCTTCACCTCAGAAGACCGCTGTGTTGCCAGACCACCCGCAGAAAGGTGAAATAACTCCCAGTTAAACTGGCCTTTGGTCAGACCAGAGCCACACATACACGGTTATCTGCTGCCTTGTAGAAACACAACTTATTTTCACCAAACAACGCATTCGTATGGAAGTGTCTTAGCCTTGAGAGTCAGGAGAGCCCTACGTCCCTGTAATTCCTGTTGGGAACATATGGAAGCATCTTGGATCCTCGGTTACACAGAAACTTAGGAAAAGGGAAAAACAAGGTAACTGGCAAAATGAAGCCAGTTTGCCCAAAGGGCTAGATTATCTAATGCAGAACTGAACACGCTCTCTCCATCCTTCTGTGCTTTTGCTTCTCTGAGTAACGCTGCATCTGCGGCACTGTTTGTGATCCGTTTTCCTGTTTACACTGCTAGGCCTTTCAAATGGGAAGAGGCAATACCATGATGCAAGACATTCACCAGGGTAACCGCTGCTCTTCCCAGTGGAGCCGCAAGGAAAAGAATCGCATCAGCATCTCCCCGCTGCTGTCTGAGGTGCTATGAGATGCATTGCCTCTAGCAGTTCTGGATTTTATGTACAGCTGTACAGAGAGTTGGAGAAGTTACCATGACATCAAATCACCCCCTCCCCTCCATTTCACTACATGACATTTACATCTCCCTTCGAGGTGAAAACAGATGAAGCAACAAATACAGCATGAAATAAGGCTGGACCTACCCCTGCTCCACCTGGAGCTCGGCCACTGGCTTCGCTGGAGCAGGGACAAGCCCTTTACCTGCACCAAGATCAATATAACTTTGAACAAAACCAAAAGAATATCTGTTGACTCTTGGCTGCTACGCACACCTTACGTTGAAGTCCGGCCAATTAAACTCTCAAAGCAGTAATGCTGTCAAAGACATCCAGCTGCTAAATCGGGTGCGGGCAAAAGATTTTGCTTAATTTCTGTAAATGAAAAAATATTTGTTAAAAACTACCGCACTCTAAATTCTGCTGCTATTTCGGCTAAAAAGCATTAGGTCTCCAAAAGCTGACTGCTAAAGGAACGCAGTTTTCCTTCTGAGATCCGAGGGTACACACAGACTCTACATTACAACGACCATAAATAATATAGTGCCTGCACGTGTCAAGTTAATATTAAAAAGAGGGGCTGCGTGATGCATACCAAGCAGCGACGTTCTCCACCTACGTAACAAAACACCGGTGGGTTTCACCCCACTTGTTTTCGGAGGGGAGCGCGGGAAGACTCGCCTGAACGCGACTGTGTCACGCCGAGCGCGCGCGGCCGGCCGGCTACCAGGGCTGCCGCTGAACGGCAACCGGCACACCGAGAGGGCTGCGGGTCGGGGCACCCGGGGCCTGCATCAGCTCCGCAGCCCTTGTGCCTGCCCATGCCGCCGTGCTCCGACCGCAACCCGGGGCCCGGCGTGCTGACAGACTCCATTAGCATTAATGCCGCTCTCTTATCTCCCGGTGGCCGGCCGGTGACGGCTGCCTGCCACCGCCGACAAGGCCGACACCGCCAATCGGCTCCAGCTCGGCAAGGTCACCGCGCCGGCCGGGCTCGGGATTGGCTCCGGCGCCGCGGCGTGTTATTACTGTCTGATTTGATCGGAGGCAGGGGGTGGTCTCCAATCAAACAGAGAAAAGGTCCTGGAGAAGGTAATTAAATCCTGTCAGAGGCAATTATCGGTTCCAGGGCCATGACTCTGGCACTGAATGCAGATGATCTGAAGCTCTATTCTTGTAGAAATTCAAGAGGGCTTCTGGCACGGATCAGTTAGACATAAAGGAAACAGCAGGCTTTTTGCAAACAATGCGGCGCTGTATTTTGAAGCTTTTTGCACATCTTTTTTTCCTCCCTGTTCTCAGAGTTTGGTTACCACTGATCAAAAATATTTCCTTCTCCCCACATTCTCATTAATTTAATAGATAAGATTTACTTACACATTATACACATAATGACAAGATACATAAGAGAAATTTTGTTCTGAAACACTGCCCACTTAAAATGTCTTTCATCAAGACACAACCGCTTTAGACAATAGAAACATATCAAATTATTGATGTTTTACTGGAAAAAATGAAAGCATCAGAATTGGATTACGTATCCAGAAGGACGATGTCTCATCTCTAAATCCTATGGATGCCAAAAGGGAATAAATAAATGACTTCCTCCTACCACAGTATAATGATGCCAACGCAAGTGTATCAGAAGTGCCCTGACATGTTGAAAAAGGCAGGCATTTCACTGGCATGAACAACACACTGTTTACATTTAGTTCTACAAAGCCCAAGATATTATTTACTATATATTCTTTTTATTATGTGACAAAGCGAGCGGAGAAAAAACTGAATTTTTTACCAGAGATTAAAAGACCCAACAAAACAAAATAAAAAATAAAAATCTCAGAGTCGTCCTTTAACAAAAGCATTTTCCTGATTTTACATAAGACATGTTTTCCCCCCTCGAGTGTGCATCAATTTATTATTTCAGAGCCAGATTACAAGCTCAGTTGTGCCACAGTAAATCAGGATTGACACCATTAAAGTAAGTGGAAGTACTCTAGCTTTCACCGGGCGCAGACGCGGGGCCCCTGCCTGCCTCAGCCTGGGCTGCAGTCACTGCTTGCAGCCAGGCGTAGGGAGCGCAAGGGGAAAAAAGAGCTGGGGTGTGTGCAAGGCCGTGTTGGGAAACACACCCACAGACTAACTGCAGCTCCAGGTCTTCCTGAACAGGCTTCGGTCACCGGTAACGCAATCTGTTCCGAATTAGTTTTAATTGTCTCAAAATATCATGCATTCAATAAAACCCTAGTTTTTACTAAACCCTTCCCTTCACTGAGTTTTGATTTGCTGAGCTGACTTTGTATTGCTGTTTAAATATAAATATTGCTGCTGCTGAAACATTGCTCGCAGTATTAGCGTAAGTTCTCTGTTATTTCTGTGAGGGCACTGGGGTTTTTGTCTGGTTGGTTCCCTGCATTTCCCCCCAGAGGCCGTGCACTTGCGCAGCGTCATTTCATTTCATATGAATGCACACCTGGAGAGAGGGGATTACAGCCACAGTTTCACATTTCCTCATGCAGATAAGGCATACGGCTGGCTGAAAGAAATGAACTCAAGCTTTTCTTCAATGTTTCAGTCACCTCATAGTATAGAAAGAAGGTGAGTGTGTGGTGGGTCCTATAATTACTAAGGAGGCAGCAGATTATTTCCCCTCACGAGGAAGCACAGCGGAGGGAAAGACCTTTCTCTCTTGGATCGTGCCTGGAGGCAGGACCTTGCGCCAGCCTGACCCACAGCTCGGTTGGCATCCTGCTCCTGCAACCACATGGAGTCCCGTGAAGTGTCTCCTTTTGCCCAGTTAGCCCACATTAAGAAAACACAAGAAAGAAAATTGCACAGAGAATCGTAAAGAGAGAAACTCTCCCACAAGTCTACTAGAGCTAAGGCTCAAATTCCATGAGTCTTTATAAATCCATATGGATGCTTTCAGTTGTGGAGAGGAGAGCCACTACAACTTTAGTAGCAAAGGAACATCTAAGTCTCTATAATTCATTCATTCTTGAATTTCGGTGCGAAATTACCGAAAAAGGCATTGCAGTTGGTGACAACCAGCACAGTAGGTTTTGAAATTCAAGGCGTTTGTCAACTAAGAGTTGAATGAAGCATGAACTTGTTTTTCGCAACTACCAAAGAGCCATCAGAGAATGACTACTTCAGTTGCTACCAGCCCCCAGCAGCTTCTAACCAGTGACATATTGCTCATCACCAACCAGTCAGGCTTCTCCCCCCTGTATTGATCAGTTGGCATTAGTAAAATTTTTCCTGTGAACTCTTTTGGAAAAGGAAAATTTTATTCTGACTAGTGTCTGTGAAGGAATGTACTGCTATTCCTAGTTTTCAAGAGTAATTTTTGAGCATAAAATGGCACAAAAACAAGCATCAGATAACACTGTCTTCAGCTTTACAGTGCCATCTCTGTCACTGCGCTGAGATAACACAGACCTTCATCAACCTCACTTTAGATTCTTAGCCTTGTCAACATAAACATATTGTATGCATATTCCTGGACCATTTTATAAAGGCTTTAGAGAATTCCAAAGAAACTTAAAAATTGACTGATGGTTTATACAGAACTGAACAATATTATTGAGAGAACAAGTTGTCTTACAGAAGCTCATTTGCACTATCATTATCGTATACTCTAGTACTCTCTATAAAGGCACATTAAAACCAAAGGATTGAGGTAGCTCCCTGTGCTATAGCTGTCAAAGCTGACTTCAGGATTCCATACATCTCTTGTGACGTTGATACGATCCTGATTATGCAAATGCTTGGCTATTAGAAGATAAACCCAATGCCTTAAATTCATATCTGTATTTTAAAACATGCTCCTCCATCATTTGACTCTCTTCATATGCAAATACGTGTATGTGAGAGAGAGAATATATTTCTCTATGTTCCTTTACATTTGAACCTTACATACTTTAGCCTCGTGAAGGTTATTGAGCAGTAATTAGGAGAAATAGCATTAGTCATTCCTACACCAAAATATTTGATTTTTGATTCACAGGCAGGGCATGTGACTAGTTCTTATTTGTATAAAAGCAAATCTTAATCATCTAAGTAAACCCAATACTCTGTTTATGATGCAAAGAATGTTTTGTTTCATGGACGCTCTACAACATTCAGTTCAAATCTACTATATCACTTACTAGGGAATTTGAGCAAGCATGATAATAAATCTTGAAAAAAAGCAGAAACAGTGAATATCAAGTTGATTGCAAATGAGTACTTCTTGAGCTTTTTTACAGTATTTGTTTATGTGTCATTAATATTAATACTCTTTAAAACATAAAAACAGAAAGGTCAATAAAATTGTTGATTCTACCAATCATGAAGGGCTAGATTCTTTCAGACAATCCACAGTCATCACATTATATACGTAAATTTCAAGGAGCCAATATCCAATTTTCTGTGGTTTCTTTCTTCCCACACATGTCACACTTCAAATTCGTTTTGACAACTAAACAATGTTTCCTTTATTTCATTATAATTCCTTATCTAGAGTCAAAGCTTCATGACAATTTTGTAGAAAGAAACATAAAAAGACTTTCTGGTAGATAGGTTCCTTATTTTAAAGATTTCTTACAAAGATACGTAGGTAAACAATCCAGCTGCATGGGGTTTTGGCAGGCAATGTCGAACTCTTACCCTACCTCACAAATCCCCCTGTAGATCCAATTCTCATGATTAATATTCTACCTCCTAAACAAAACCCCAAACCCAGATTATTCTTCATACCTCATTTCTGAGTGCGGGTTTTTTGTCTTGAGGCTGAAGCATCTGTGTTAATACCCTACCATCAGCATATACATTTTTAATTTACTAAATGCAATAAAAAAATCAGTTGTCATTTATGTAAGATATATTCACTCATACTTTTTTCAGTTTATGTATAAATGTAATTTCATTCATTAAAGCATATTTCAGAACAGGGATGCAGCCACTGCTTACTAATGCACAACATCAAAGTGAATTAATGCTTAGCAGGTTCCTATCACCCAGCGATTGCAGAAAAATTGTCAGCTTACCAAAAGAAAACTGCAAAAAGGAACTGGCAACACAACAGCTTTTTGATTCTGGGACTTGTTTTCATGCCAGACTTGAGCCTGAGCATGTCTCAGAAGGAGCCACAGAACTGCCCGGCTGTGGTTCCCAAAAGGGATGCCCCACCTTGCATTGACCGGTGAAGCTCAAGAGCGCTTTAGCTGTTGCTCTCTGACTCCCACATCCACTCCTGCAGTGCCAGAGACGTTAGGAGGGTTGTAGGATGCAACCCCATAACCAGAACAGATTCAGGGAATTCTGACTGACTCCTCAGCTGAGGAAGTCTGGTTTCGTCCTTGCCCTTCAGTGCTCTATAAGGGAAGCTAGAATTGGCCAAGTATTCTGACCTATATTAGCACAGCAAAACTGCAAAAGACAGAAGGTAGGTATAAAACCAGCAAACTAGCAAAGTCATAAGCAGTAAGAAAGAACTCGAGAAAACAGTCATAGGATCTTAAACAATCTCAACTGGTATATCCCCTGACTTTATGACACAGCTGAAAATTACATCCTTGGTGTTCCCTCAGTGCCATGCCATCACATTCAACATGCACTCTGAGGCAGGTGGGAAGACCATTTAATGAAACCCAAACACAGGGCAGTAAGGAACCTCTTAAATCAAAATTAATTGCCTGCTATCACAAGCCACATCATCATACAATCTGTTTTATAAATTAATCATACTTCATCTTAACAGTACCTTGGCATCTCTCTCCCATTTCTACTGTCAGACAGCATTTCTGGCATCTCCCTTCTCCAATCCTTAGAGATCTCCTAATTTCCAGCCCAAATGTACGCATCTAAGACCAGGTGATGCACAATTTGTTCTTGTGCCAATGTTTTCCTTTCTCTTAAACAGCTGTTTTGTCTGGTGTTCACTTCTTTAACATACTTGTAAAGAGCGAGCAAGCTCTTTTACAGCTTCACTTTGCTAGGCTAAACAAACAAAGCTACTTGAGTCTTCTCTCAGCAGAGAGGTTCTCCATCCCATCGACAATCCTTGCAGCCTTTTCCTACACCTCTTTCAACTGGAACGATGTTATTGAAACAGGGGCAAGAACAGCATGCAATAATTTAAATGACATGTAGCACTGTCACATATATGACCTTAGCAGTTTGCTGTCCCTTTTGGGAATACTTGTCCAGGGGTATCAAACTATTGCTTTTTTAACAACCCCCATCATGGTGGTAGCTCATCCTTATCCTGTAATCTCCTAATATATTCAAATTCTTCTTTTTGTTGTCATTTCCAATTGATTAGCTCAGATCTTGCAAAAGAAATCCTCATGACTAGTTTTCAAAAGCATGGCATCAGCCTTTGTAGTATTAAATGCCTTCCCATTTCCATTATCCTCAGTCACCAAATTCTTCCTTTATGAAGTTCATTTCTTAATAACAATAACTTCATAATTTGGGGCTTTGCAATAATTTAATTATGCTGTACCTGCTTTTCATTCCAGTGTTATTATATAACAATGATTCAAAGGTGGTCTTTCAAAAAACCTCCATTCAGTCTACTTCCAATCAAAATTTTCTACTTTCAGAACAGATTTTTGTAGAATTCTTCAGCTACCTTACGGCTTTTCTCTTATTTCCCTCTACCCCATCCTTCATGGTTTTTACCACAGGATCCATACAGAATGTTTTAAATAAAAAAAATGCTTTCCATGAAGAATTTAATTTATCAAAGAGATATGTGGTATAATTTATTGTTGGTAAATTCAGTGTGTGTTATCCCATTTTAAATCAATCTCCAGAACTTTTTGTTTGTTTATTCTTAGTATCTTCTTTTAACTTCTCTAAAGTTCTGAATACTATTAAAGCTAAAACAACAGACAGCAGGTGCCATCCTCACCACCATGCATAAACTTCTTAAAACTTTTATTCTCCTGGGTTTTGGCACCACATACAATTTTACTGATCTTTTAAACCATAGTTTCACATACCATATTTTTTTGAGTTATTCAGAGGGTTTTTTTCTCTCCTACTTTCTCTCTGCCAAATTTGTATATTATGCTTTCCAAGTTTTCATTTTCTTTTGGCTTTACTAAGATTACATTTTCATACTTTCTATTCTCATTAAGAACTCTGTTGCTTCCTTGACAACCCCCACCACCACCACCCAACTCCAACTGGTTTGGCCAAACCCAGATTACCCTCAGTCTACACCTCATTTACATTAAATGCAAGTCCCACTTCCTCTCAACACCTTCTTTTTCTTTTTTAAAAAAAATAAAGATAAGGAACTATTTACCATCGATTTACATTCAATTTATTTCACAAGTCTAAGACATCTTGACTTTGGCACTTCTCATGTCATACTTACTAGACAGTTTTCCTACCCATGGCAGATCTCCTCCTCTGTTCATCAACTTGCTTCCTAATTTCTAGTGGGATTTTTACTGTTCATAATCTTCTAGATGGTTACGCAGTTTAACATCACAAAACTAGACCTCAAAACCTTCCTTACAAGTTTATTCCCTCTTGCTTAAGATGCAAATTTCAAACATTTTTTAAACCAAAAGTAGAGAGCAATTCCAAGTCCTGAGTTCGACAGTCCACGTGACTCCACTGAATAGCTCTTTACTTTGATTTAAGTAATTTCTTCAAAAACAGTGTGAGATATATTTCTATTTAATTTGAAATTAATCGAAGGATCAACCAAGCCAAAGCTTTTCTCTGTGCACAGCTTCTTCTTATGTACTCATAGCTTACCGTAGCATAGTATCACCTTTTATTTCTTCTGTAACAACTTGATAAAGAAACTCATCATACTCACACTGAATTAAAATTGGGTCCTACCACCAATGCCTCAGTTTTTCCTCCATTTTTATGTGGAACGTTAAACCTTTTCACCACAGCACAATTCTCACAGGGCTCTGTCAAACTATGTAACAAGGTTCTTTACTCACAACCAAAACTTACTTTGATAGTATATAACTCACTGCTGATACTTTTCCATTGGGTCATTATTCAACCGACACTTCCAAAATCTTTGTTTTAGTCACTCTATTCTTTTGTATTACTTTACAGATTCATTAGCACAGAAAATCACCTATCACTTTCATTTCTATCTTTCCTAAATGAAGCATACCCTTCGACAGTCATGTTTCAGACACCACCGCTTACTCACCTTGCTTTTGGACTCTCTGTAGTGTCCGGTGTCCAGTCCATGCTAAGTATGTCTATTCATCTTAGTGTCGAGGTCCTTGGCATTTCTTAGCCCAAAAATGTTTCAGACGTTCCTCATGGCATCTGCCAGTTTTCTAGTCAGATTAGACAGTTCTCTCAATTACCTTGCCACATACTTGACTATTATTTGCGCCACCGTTATGCCTTTCCTAATTAACGTTCGTAACAAGTACCACAAGGCTACAGCAAACTAGGGGAACTGTCATAAATTCTTCTGAAGTTTCATTTTCTTTTAATGATAGATTAGTATACTTTTAATCTCCTTAGTTTCCATTTAAAGGGTAAAACTATTTTACACAATTATCAATAGTTCTTTATATCTATATTAACACACTCAGGTAAGCTGCTATAGTTGTCATAGAGATTTTCTTTATATCATTTCTCTTTTTATAAAAGAACTTCTATAATTGTCATACTCATGCTTGAAAAGCAAGCAGATAATATGGCTGATAACGATTAGCTCAGAGTCTGAGCATTGAGAGCAATGCAGCCAATCCCCACTTGTGGCGATGGGATCAAGATTTCATTTCTACCAGTGGTACAGTTAAGCATTAGACCTACTGCAAGGTTTGATGTTTGAGATCCAACACATTATTACTAGTTTAGTTGGCATCTGGTGAATCCTAATAATTGTACTATTAAGTCTACCTTTGTAAATTCTCTTGGTATTATGGGTATTCATTAAACAGAAGTCCCACGTAGCCTCTCATAAAATTGATTGGAAAGAAGAGACTGGACCAAAGAATAGGGTACAGAAAAATAAATTAAATCATTTTTGTTATGGGCCTTATACTAATCATCTTTCCCAACGCAGACTTTAAAAAAGAACAGAATTGCTGAGTAATTTTATATCTGTTCCCTATTCGACACTAGTTTATTACTATATGATAGAAATATTTCATTTTGAAGCACAGTGTTTCTTCTTGGGAAGTAAAAGAAGTATAGTTATAGCAAAGGTTGAGGTCTGGGGTTTTTTGAAGACGTCTCCTTTTTCTGTGATGTTTCATGACCCTTTTACCTTGAAGGACCCCATCAAATGACTCAGGCTGTCAAGAGTATGTTAGAAAGTTTGATTCTTCTGCAAAAAATAAAAGTAAAGAAAAAAGTTAATTGCAGGCTGCATGCCTTTCAGGAAGCTGTTATATCTCTGGATTAAAAAAAAAAAGTCTGCTACTTTGGGAGTAGTGTTTCTGGAGAGGAGCAAAGGTGTTAAAAGGAAGACTCATTAGAAAGACATAGTCCTCTTATGCTTGAACTTCTCAAACAAAATAATACATTTGAAACCATCCAGGTTTAAGAGAGAAAATTCTGCAATATTTACAGTTCTGCCATGTGACGGGTGTTAATCCTCGTGTACAAAACCTGAACACAAGAAAAGGACGGGAAGAGACATAGCCAGCTTCCTGCTTTGTGCTGTTCTGAAACCTCAGTATTTCTGCCTGACCCAAACCAAGGCTATCTGACAAAAATTAAGGTAACAGTTGACAAGTAATTAAAATAAGAGAATTAAGAGTAATTAAAAATTCTGCAGTATTTCAATGGTTGATTTTAAATACTAACTCCTGTTTTTATAAAGAGCCTTCTGCCTCTATTGATTACTATATACACTTTCAAAAGCATACAGTTATCGTTTCACCCATTGCTCATATTTACTGCAGCTTAGAAAAGGAATTGTTTTATAAACAACTCTTTTTGAAACTGCAGAGAAAAATGAAAAAGAATTTAGTTGCCCAAGAATGAAATTAAGTAATACAGAAAGAATATAGCTCTGGACTTAAAGCTCTGGCCAGCTTTAAGCCTTATTCATAAGGCAATACCCTGAGTGTAAAATCATTCCCTTTGCACTGCAATGAAAAATACGCTCAACACCGACCATCACTAGAGGCTGCCTGGTAAGTCATAGAAGAACACAGTACATGTAAATGCAATTACGAAAAAAAAATCAAAACACCGAAGGGTCTGAAATGCTAGCAAAAACCCTGGTAATACTGACTTAGTGTGATTATACATGGAGACATAGCCCATCTGTAAGCAGTTGCAAGTCTTCCTACCTATTTTGCATTTCATGTCATGTCTCATATTAGCTGTACAGCACCACGATGCCATAGAGTGAAACCGCCACTGCAAGTCTGTAGCAAATAAAATATGCTGAAGAAATAAGGTTGCTGTCTTCCCAAAATATTCTGTTAAAATGCTTTGCTGCCCTCTCCCTTCCCAGGCAGCATAAGGGATTATTTTTCCATCAAGTAGAGTCAGGTTCCAGAATGCATTCCTAAAATTCATTGTATTGTGCTAAGTGGCCAGAAGATTGCTTACACTACCATGTTTAGCACATATTGCTGGGTTTGTTATATCTCAGAAGGTTTTGCTTTAGTCTGACGGTCAGTGCCTACCACCATCATTTTTAGGATACTGACATTTTCTGACAATGTTATTCCAGCATAGCAGCATCATACCGCAAATACCAAAGTTTGACTGTTAAAGCAGAGATGTCTTACTCGCTTCTAAGAGAAGGTCACAGATGTGAAGGAATTGGGTATCCCAGACTTTCCCCTATGTGCATCCACTTTGGGAATCCCAGACCCCTGAGAACAAACTGCATCCCAGAGAACTAACACATCACATATATCTTTGGTTTTTATACTGAACAACCCTTTTACTTTTACCAAACTTTTTTCCTCCTCAACAGAAAAACTATGAATTTTTAAGAAAATATTTAGTGTATATATAAAATAAACTAAAACCCATTGCTTGAAAGAAAAGCTTTTTCAAGTTATTTCAATCAAATAATATTAAAATATTTATTTCAGGTGTAATATGCTCCCTCTCTAATGGCCATATTTGCAAATATAAAAATTGAGCACAGAGAAACCCAAACTGACTGAGGACAGTCATCTTTTGTATTGCACATCCACTGATGCTTATTTACTACTATTCTTCATCTGAGAATTGTTTGAAAGTTAAAACAACTTGACCCCAAGAGGGTTACTGCAATTTATACAAGAATAATAGCAGCACAGTTTTTTAGTAACAAATTTTTAAGGAAAATAGGGAGAAATTTTTATTTGTCTGTTGATAGTCATTTTCTGAAAGTTAACATCTTGTCAGAATGAGGGAGAAGCACTGAGAAGAGGTTTGTGCAACAATCTGCACTTCTACTTTTCATTTAGAAGAATATCTGCACTGGGCAAACAAATGCAATGCAAATGTTCCACCCCTGGGGCTGGGTGGGGGCACCCTCACGAAACCTGTTGGCAGAGAAAAAAGGAAATTCTCTTCAAAACATGCATGAAAGCTCCCAGAGCATGGTCTCCAAATGGCATATTGCTTTAACTCTACAGTAGTATATCAAGTGTCAATAGTTGTGCTACTTCCTGCAAGTAACCAAAATAAGAAAGAATTCAAAATGAATATCTAAATCCAGATCACATTGAAGATTTAGGTTGTCGCATATTCATCCAGAATAGCACTGCCATCCACCTGCATGTACTGAATAGGTGTAAACTGCTAACACAGCTTTGGCCAAAACTTTAGATAAGATGAAACAAGTATTTAATGAAAAGAATTCCACATAGTTTGTGTGATTTTAGGTGCTTTCTCTGGCAGTACAGTTTTGTTCTTGGTAAAATGCAGTTAAACATGCACCATAAACAAAAGCATTAATCAGAAAATTGCATTAGAATCCCAATTACTACTATTGCAGACAGTGCTGTTGCAGCAAGTTGTTGAAACATGACATAAAATAAACCAAAGTATCTTTTACATAGTTTTTTTTCATACTCATGGTATTACAAAGCCATTAAATACTTGTAATAGCAGTAGTAGCCATGTGGACAATAGCTCAGGCACAGCTCAGGCAATTAGAAGCTGTTTTATTTGGAAAGAATACATTAATATTGGCCAGGACAGCATAAGGATAAGTCATGGTGTTACTTGTGTGAGACTGACCATGATAAGGAGATTATATGAGCTTGGCAGTGTAATAAGCCTCTGTGGATTGAATAATTTCAGAAGCTTGGGAAGACTGAAAGCGTTTATGCTGTACTGAGTAGCACAGAATGCAAAGATCCCTGAGACAGGGCTGAGCATGCTACCTGCAGAACTAGGAGCAGAAGAGTCACATCAGTGTAATGCTGTACCACGGTTAATTACCCATTTTTGCAGTTCACTGTAAAACTCAGAAGGGAGGTGGAATAACAAACAAAATCAACGGCAAATAAATAGTAAGAACCAAATGTGCTGGGAAAAAAACAAAACGAAACAGAAACAAAACCAAAACAGAACACACACTCCGGTCATTCAGCAATAATTTATCTGAAAATTCCTCCTGCACACTTGAAACTTTACCTGATTTATTCAACTTTGTGAACAGAATAAAAGACTGGTAAGGCAGACACACCAGGATATTATTTTAGAAAGCCATGTACAAATGGCAGAATCAGCATCAGTGATTTGTGACTACTATTGAAGAAATTAGAAATAATTGCAACCTTTCATTACAAAACCTGTCATTTGGTATCTGCAAGTAATTTGGTGTAAAACTAATCTTGACGACTGAGTCATTGCCAAACCTAATAATTTGCTGCATAAACTTTAAACCATATAATTGCTCAAGGTGAATGTAAGAATCTATAACATTAACTGTTACTATATCAAGACCAAATCATACAGTTCTTGATTCAAAGAAATTGCAACTGTAGGATCAGACTCTTCATTATTTTTTCTCTTTGAACATAATATGACTTAACCTGAACTTAAATTTCATGAAAAAAAATCCATCAGTGAAAGACATAACAACATTTCCATTTAGCAAGCTTATTTTGGATTAGTCACATGAACTGCTGAAATCACAAACATTGCCTGACTGGGTTTCAGGATTTTGCTAACTTATACATAAACTGCTTCAGTAAAAATAACAACAAACATAACTGCACAAAGTGAAAAATCCATTACTATTTATCACAAATCAGATTAAACCCAACAGATTTTTTCAATATGCAGACTGCGGATTAAGTATCCTCACCACACCGCAGGTAATAGCTATGCCTGGATTCTATATCCTACTTCCATTTCTAAACAGTTGGCTAGTCTAAAATTTTTCTTTGCTATACAAAACCCCACCCCTTATCTGATTATATTTTTCCCCTAGAAGAGTTCCTACCCAGTTTACAATTAAAAAAAAAAAAAAATAGAAATTTTGTAAACATTATTTTATACCATAAGATATCATCGGTCTGCCCCTGCACCAGCTGAACTTTCACCAGTTTCTTGTAAACTAAAACCAGCATTTGCTATTAGTATCTGTCATGGAAATGATGTCAGAAAGCTCCATTTGCAGCCTATGTTGTTTTCCTACCTACCATTGTTATAAAATAATTACCCTATACATGTATTTGTAGCATACCTATACATACACACCTTTTTTTTCTGTTAATTTTGTTTCAAGGATTTGGAGAGAAAGGTGGATTGGCAAGGGATTTCAGATGCTCCCACAACATGTGAAAAAAAAGTTCAAGTCACAGCATGGTGCAGAGCATTATTGGAAGAGAAGAAGAACGAACTCTGTCCTACAATGTGTTGAAAGCTGCCCAAATGGTGAGAGTTATTTCAGAAAGTTTATTTTAGGTAAAAGAAAGCTTTTCCAAGGAAGTGGTAACATAGGATTACACATTACAAAAGGTTGCTTTCCAAAGCAAAGTGAAATTATTTTACTTCTCTTTTCAACATATCCTACTTCTCTAGGAAAAAGATACTAGAAAATGTCACCTGGTGGACAGCACATTTGTGTGCACACGTGTAGATTTTATTTTTTAGCAAAACCCAAAGCTAGAAACTTGTTCCTTTAGAACATAAAATTATTAAATGAACAAACCTCTCCTTCATGTTAAGTACTGAGTAAAAAAAAAACCAACTAGGTTTGCATACAAGAAGTATAAAGATTCCTTACAACACTATTTTTTTCTGCATTTCAAGGAGCCTTGAAAGATGAAATATTAAAAATTCATTCTACCAATTCTACCCTAAATCAAGTAGCTGCATCCTGAGGACCAAATATGTCCTGTGAACTTAAGCTTTAATCTTGCGAGATCTCAGAAGCTAAACAGAGTTCCTCTCCACACACACACCTCTGCTTGAGCACAGCTCCAAATTCTGAAGCCAACATTCACCAGAAGCATGGCTGAAACCAGAACATAGGCATGTGCATCTGTGCGGGAGAGAGAAGTTTTAGATGCAGCCTTCTCTTTGACGTGTCCTAGCACGTGCCTTTTTAGCATCCCAAAGCTCAGTACGGTGGCTGCTATCAGTCCCAAACGAGACACCTAACTTTCTGCCACAAGTTCCACAATGACCCAAGATTTCCCGGCCATACAGTGCCATCCACTCCCATGGCTGAGCTCCAGCCTTTTGGCACTGCAGTGTATAATTCACGCGTCCTTTTCCCTTTATGCAGTTCACTCCAAAAGAGAGTGCCCTCTGAAAGGCTGCAAAGTAATTCATATGTAGAGGGTGCATCATCAGCTCAACATCTGCAGGGATGAAACAAACCATTCCATAGCAAAAAGAACTTAGAGTCATTATGTCATTAAAAATATATGTATACCATGAAGATTGTTTCCCCAGCATACCTGATGTGCCCGCATTGCCACAGTGTTCTCTATATATACTTGAACTTACATCTGCTTGATAGGTAATCGTCACTTCTGCTGCATCTTTCACTAGAGATGGGGAGAACAAGGGAAAAGAAGAAAGAGGAGACAGAAAGTAACCCTGTCTTAAACAGATGCCAATACAACTTAGAAGCTCACCAGCAGGTAAAGTCTGCTAACAAGGACAGTGAACTCCCCCGAGCGTAAGCGTGAGATCTGTTACAATGAGCCTGCACTATGTTACTCTAGAAAATTTGTGCCTGTGCAGTAACGAAGCCACCCGTTAGTCCAAGAGATAGAATTTACAAAGTGTTTCTGAATGGGAAAGGAATTTGACTGTGATGTTGTGAAGTAGAACTTACAAGACAAATAGACTAATTTTTTGCAGTGAGCTTAAAAATAGAATTAAATCTAGGATTTATTTTTTATTATTATTACTCCTACAAGTCTCACAGAGACTATAAATAACAGAGCTCTAGTAGCTACAATTAAGAACTAAGTCCCTCAACTGAAAAGGAGTAATCTGTCCATAGATTCAACCAAAGCAGGTAAAAGATTTGACTTCTCTCATGCATTTCCAGTGCAAGTGACCTTTGTATACAGCCAGGCACCTACATCAAGTGTAAAGTTAGCCCTGTTAATGTAAACAAGTTCTTTATTGATCTACTGTAGTGAAGACTTGAGCCTGCACAGTAAAATAACAAGGGGAAAAATCCACATATAATTAAGAAAAAGGATTTTTTTGTTTGTTTTAGTGTTTGTTAGAGCTCACTACCATCAAAAGCTACTTCAATAAATTTCACATAAAAGTGGAAATCTTCAACTATTTTTCCCTTTATCATGATAGTCCAAGTATTCCAAGGTACGAATGACTGAAACAACAAAGAAAATAGACCGAGGTTTTATCTCGTTAAAGCTACTCAAAGAAATTATTTCCCCCCTCGAACACAGTGGTATGAACGTAACAAACAGGCACAGTGTGGAAGGTCTGGGTCATGTGGGTTAGTAAGAAGCCATTGCTTCTTTAGGAGACAACAAGAAAATACATATACAGGTAAGGAAAATCACTAACTGTGAGATTGATTTTGCCATTTATTCCCCTAACTTTGTCATACTGTAATCAAGTTCCAAGTTCAGTTAGATTTTCCCTGCCCCCACATGTAGAATTTAAGCAAGCAGCATGTTAAATCAGTGCAAATGCACTCTGGCTTTCTAGACCCCAAGAGAGCATGGCTGTTCACTAACGTAGATGTAAAAATAGTTTCATTTGGGGCAAAGCTCCTCTTTGTGCTCCCGAAGATTAAACGGTGAATAGATTTTGGATGGTCAACCACAGTGAGATGAATTTTACTTCAGTCAGAATTGGCATGTGTCCACACTGCAATTCAGTGAAAGAAATCCAAGTTTTCTTCCTTTCACTCTAAACAGTGTCATTACCTCACTAGTTCATTTCATTGTATAAAGCATGAAAAGCTGTGAGATTTCACATTAAATATTTTCTTCACTGTTACTAAGTAAGAAGGACAAAAAACTTAAGAAGGCTTCTGCATAAGCATGAAGAAAGATAAATACTTGCAAAGACAAAGGTGGTCTTCCATACTCAAAATATGCTTTGGTTCCTTTTGCAAAGGTTCTCTTTCACCTTTCAGTGAACATTGCTCTTCAGTTGCCAATGCCAGTATACACAGAAATAGGCTTCATAGTTTGTATGGAACTTCAGAACCTAAAAAAGAGAGGGAAAAACCATGTTTTTACAAGATTGTATTTCCATAAATTAAGATTCTGTTGATAAAGCATACAGAAAGCAGAAGTCCAGTCAGTAAAAGGAGCCTCAAAATATCTGTTAAACAAATATTAAAGTTATTCAACCTAAACTCCTGGACGTCCACTATAATTGCTTCTTTTATATCTGGCATTGAACTTCAACTGCCGAATTCCTTAGCTTCCAAAAGCAGACTTATGGAGATGCTGTACTGTTTGATTTGGCACTATTCACAAGCCTTGGCAGATGATCAAATAGAGGGCACAGAAGAGCAGGAAAAGCCTTAAGAAACTGTCTGGGCTGCTGTCGTTACTGCCTCCATAGAGAGAAAACTTACTAGTAAGCACAAAGTAGCTGTATGTGTTACTCTTGTTTAATTTTATACTCCTTTTTTATATATCTTGACAAAATAAACATCAGCATTTCATTAATAGACACTAATTTGCACCCAGCTTAACTTACATCTCTTCACTCTCCAACAGGTAGAAATTTTATTTTTTCCTCTTTGCAATATTTTGGAATATGTGAGTCACTAATGTTGTACACTAACTGAAAGCTCAAGACAAAACTGTTACAAAAGGCAGCAGGAAGGAAACAGGATAATTTAAAAGGTACTTATAAAGACCCACAAATTATAACATGATTGAAACTGGGAAGATTTAAAACAATATGTCTATAAATATCAAAGGGACATAAAACTGCATTTTTGCAACAGGGTTTAGATTCAGAGCAGTGTTTTGAAAGTCAAGACAACCCAATAATAAGCTGGGGAGTCCTGAAAAGCTGCCAAGAAAATTCTGCTCATGTAGAATACCAGAAGGAGAGCAGGGGGGTGATGTCCAAGTCACCCAGAGGCAGCAGAAAGTAATCCCAAGATCCTTACACATGACTGGAAATTCACAGAAAAGCCTTCCATGTAAACAGGAATCACCAAATATCAATACAATCACAAAAGTTTGTAAATGCAGTGTTTAACTCCTCATGAGATCGAGCCATGTCAAGTGATGGGGCCCAAGGAAGAGAAAAGAGTCGTTCATCAACATCCCAGCCCTCCTGTTTGTTACAGCAGGCAGCCAATACTCAAGACAAACCATGCTGAGTAGCAGCACCTTCCCCATCTCTGCTGACAGCATGAACCCTCCAAATCCTGCACGGGCGTAGGATACTTCCAATTCTACTGAGCATTGCTCCAGCGGGAGCAGGGAGGAGAAAGAGAAGGCTCGTGACTGTACGGAGAATGAATGCTTCGCGCAGTTTAACTCCTATTCAGATTTCGCCTTGGAGAGCTGCCAGGTTACCAGGGAAGCAAGTCATACAGAGCAGCTGCTGCCCAGTTATGATCTTCCCTCTCCCCAGACTTCCTCCACGTACACGCAGCACATCTTTGTCGGCAAGCTGGGGCTTCTTAAGGCCCCCCCCAGCAGAGAGAAAGAGCCAGAGCTCTTTGCTTGGCTACAGCTTTGGCTATATTTCCTCCCTGACTCCGCACGGTAAGTGGATGAAAGCATATTATGCTCCGTGCTGTACGGCAATGCTGAGTGATGCCCTTAGGGTAATGGGCAGTGGGGATGAAACCCAAAATAAACTTTTCCAGTTTGTGCAAAAAATACACAGCCTCTTCTAGCTCAACAGTTACAAGAGTCAGATGACTCAACCTATGGCCCAGCCACCAGCAGACACAGAGCCGCCCTTTGTAAATGCGGCATCACGCTTTGTTACAAAGCTCCATATGACTTTTAAGCACATGAAATTAATCCTCACAGACTATTAAATAAAAGCCATTCCACTATCTTTCTTCTTTTCCAAGATGTTGAGATTACTTCCCCTTTCTTCCTCATCTGCCAGCCCTTCATGCACCATGCTTGGAGACACACATTGTACCTTAGCCAGCATGAACGCAGAAGAAGTGTCTTCTCCTGAATGACTTCTTCCTCTCCTTATTCACAGACTTTGAAGTATTTTATGGTCAAGATTTGCCACATTACAGAAACTGAAGCGAAGCTTCCGAAAATCAGGTGTTTTGTCTCATGTTCCTTTTGAAAGCAAGCCTGAAGGCTCTACTGCTAAATACCCTACTTGCATCTGTACCTGTACAAGTGCATTAAACTCAATTTCTATGAAGTGTGTATTTCTTCAACGTTTGACTGCTTTACTATATTACAGGTATTCTTGTGACAGTTTAAAAAAAAGAATGCATTCCCTACAGACAAACACTTTTTTACTGATTTTCTTCAAACTTTCTTGCAGAGTGCACTGTACGATTACTGGGTTTATTGTTCCAAAGCAGAACTACCCACGTGAGCAGCATCCAAGAGCGATGCATGTCTGTACGGTTGCTTTAGACAATTCATCTAGTGGCCAAATTTCAGTTGCAATTATGGTCCCTTAATGAAATTACATCTTAATGGAATTGACCTACTTACACATTAAGACTACTGTACCTAAAATATAACATAGATGGAAACATATTCTTTGTCATTTTAGCTGCAATTTGCAATATTGATTTTAATCCCAGATCAGACCTTGATCTAACTAAGTGCACTGGGAATCCAAAAATCCTGACCTCCAGACCAAACATTTGTTCTTTATTATAAGTGCAAGCAAACCACCTCACATTTGGGTGACGGATGTGACCCCAATCTCTCGGTTAACACTCTGGTTCAAAGAGTAATCCTGCCGCACACAACTTTATTGTTATGAAAGCTATACAAGAGTGCTCACCAACACAAAGTAGTGACTCCTAGTTCTCAGTAACACCAAGAACCGCTGGGGTATTTTCTTGTGAAACAGGAAAAAAAGCAAACCCCAAAGTTAGAGTGCTAGTTTGTGAAAAAGAAATCTTTGATTCTTTTATACCAGTGAAAGTTAGGGGGGGAAAGAGGGGGTTAATTTTCTTTTAAAACATACTGAAGCATTCAACCTCCCATCACAAGGCCCTCCTGCCCTGACTGAGGCATTCTTGAAAGATTTATTCATTGCAAGAAGAAGCATAGGAAATCTCCAGAGATTTATAATACCTAGGTGCTGATCCTCCCTATAGTAAGTGAAACCTACATCTTCCACAGGTATTTAGGTGCCCATTTCCTATTGGTTTAACCGGGCACCTACATGCCTTTAAACCTATTTATGCTTCACCACCCCTCTTCCTCCCAGTAAATGAAGACAATACTGTCTCCTTGTTTCAAAGAAGGTTCACGAGAATGAACTACTAACATCACTGAATCATTTCAAATTATATTTAGTCCCCCAAATAACTTTGAGGACTTGGGCCTCAGAGACTGTAGGAACATAGGATAGATAAGCCCCATACAGCATTATAGGCTTACTACCCGTAGTGAATGAGATTTTGAAAAGTAACTTAATCACAACAACATGATTTTAAAAAAAAGAAATTGTGATTCTAATTCTCCTATGAGAACAGGGGATAGGTTCTCTAATTCTCCTCTGTGCCTTTCAAAGGATCTCTCTAAGGAATTATTAGACTTTTAATAACTGAACTACCCCCTCTTTACAAAGTTGACTCCACATCTAAACCACAGAGCAAATCAAATGTAGTGGACCCTTTTAATCCAAGAGAGCCTCTCTACGTGACTAGAAAGACAGAGTCCCTTTAAACTGATCTGTTTCGTTTCACAGGCAGTTATAAATGTTCACCTCTCTCTCTTTCTTGCAGGCATGAAGAAGGGAGCAGTATTGTCTCAGGACTCTTACACTGTACATCATTTTACATTAAATCATTAGAAAGAAATAGCACATAGGGAGAACAATGGGAAGGAGAGGTAAGTGTTCCACAGTACTACAATTACTATAATCTTCATTTTTAAAGAAGGAAATCCATTGGAAAAAAACCAAACAAATGAACCCCAAATATAATCAAACTCACATTTACCAGTGGTTCAGCTGATTTACTCAAATGGAAACAGCGTGGTCTGCAAGGAACGGAGATTAAGACTGTATTTGCTGAACTGCCAATGCTTCCAAATTGTAAATGAAAATACAAAACATCTTGACCGCACAAAACTTAGGAGCATTATCCAAGTTCTTAACAACTGTAGAGGACACCTTTATGCAGGAGACATGAAATTAATTCATTGGATGTTCCTAGACTCTACTGAACAGCAGTAAACTTAACAGAAACTTTCAAAATGTCAGATGTGAAAGACCACAATTGTTTCTGACTAAGCACATGACCTTCAATCACTTATTTTCCCCTTGTTCCATTACTTCTGGGTTGTGTTTACTTACGCCTCAGAGTGTTGCATGGACTTAACATGGGTTAAGTGAGTTCAATGCTGGAAGTAGCTCAACGCTTAGGAGATGGTGCTAGAAAAAGAAACTGCTTTATCTTCACCACTACAGAAAACAATAATAGTGCAAAATCCTAAACACTTCAACTATTTTTGCACGCCACAGTAAGTCTTCAGGATAAGAACCTGGAACAAAGACTTAACATTTTTATTTAGTAAGTGATTTGAAAATGCTAAAGAAAGACAAAGAGAATACTATAAAAGAGAAAAGGGGGGGGGGAAGAAAAGATTGCCATCTCATAGAAAAAGAAGCGTGCCCTTTATACAGTAATATTCCCTACTCTGTAACAGTTTATGTCTACAAAATGCATTTATTATTCTATAGGATGACATGGCAGTTCCTAGGAAGGTATCCCTTCATGACTATGATATAAATTTTTCAACGGTGCAGGTAAGATTAGAGAATTCTGAACTTTAATAACACAAAACAGATTAATGCCCTAAGTAAGTTAAAGGAGAAAATACTCAAAAAATGCCACACACAAAAAGGAGATGGGTCTAAGGACCAAAACGTAACTTTCTGACCAGATGACAATCAAGATGATTTGAAAAGATCTAAAACGTCATCAACCGTATGAGCAATCATAAATAACCCACTAAATACTTTTTCCAAAAATCAGTCAGTAAAAGCAAGATTGTATCCCTATAAGTGCACAGAAGGAAAAGAACTTTCTCTTCTGTTTTCATGGAAGTATTTACAAATGAGAAAGCTCAAACAAGACAGCCCGCATTTTGATAAATGCCCCAGATGCAAGAAAAAACACTAGTATTTTGCACAGTAGCTATATCACTGTGACTGCGCTTCATACAGTCTCCTGTACATAGCTCCAGAACACATTCAGTTACCACCTTCTGCCAACAGCTTCTCTGGAAACCCCAAATCTACAGGGAAGACAACATTTAAAATATTAAAGGAAGTCCGTGAGAGGAAGCAGCAAAAAAAATACACCACGGTGTACTTTAGCTATTTCAGAAGCATATATTTGCCCTTCAGATCAGCACAGTGGTAGCCTTACATACAACATGCAATTCTTGAGTGATATATTGAGGTCCTCCTTTTCCTCAAAACTTCCTTAGGGAAGAAAATATTGGCTGTATGCAGCAAAGTAGAAGTATTCTAAGCAAGAATTGCTTTAAATTATTTTACTAACACGATAGATCATTTCTTCTTAAATCTATTTATCTGCCCTTAGACTGAGTGTCCTGTAAGACACAGACAGGAGCTTTTTGGAAAGCATCCAACTGCCCCCATCAAAATAATGACTTTTGCCTAATGAGAATTAATTCAATTATAATAAAGCACAGCAAACAAGAGAGATGCTCTGGCTTGATTTTACAGAGACGAGTCGCAGTGAAACTCTGAAATAAATGATAACGCCAGAGGAAAAATTCTTCACTGTTGTCAAACTGTTCAGAAAGCGTTAACATGGTTCATTCATTTTCAGCTGCAACACCATGTTGAAAACATACTTTTGCTGGTCTGCAGTTGATTGATGTACATTACTCATATCAGGCTAATGGCACTTTATTTTCCAACAGTAGCAAGTAATGAGTGACCTTGAGTGCATATTGTTTTGCTGAAAGGTTTTGTTGCTCCATGTACTCTATGAGCACCCCCAAGGAAATGAGGGCCCTGTATTGGTGTTTTTCAGCAAACCTCATTTCTTTCATGGCTTTCTGTAAAAGAATTTGATACAGGGATAGAAGCTAACCTCAGTGAGTAAATGAAATATTGATCCACGCTACTCTGGCCTTGCCTTCACCTTGTCCCAGGGCTGTGAGTTACTGACTTTTCCGTTTTGGCTGTAATAGGAATTATTACAACAGGCCTGTGCGAGTAATTACTTGGCATGGCAAAAAGGAGGGTCCATCATATATTTCTGTAGAGACGTTAGTTTCCATCAGCCCAGCAGTCTGCTTTTTTGGCCCTGTCTTTCCTACTCTTGATTCAATTCTTTTAACCATCATTAATCAAGTTCCTTGTCAGTAGAAGTTTATCAAAAGTATTAAGTGAGCAAGGTTGCATGGCCTCCTTAAAGAAAAAAAAAAAAAAAAGCCAAGAAAAAGAAGCACCAATGCAGGGCAGTAAATTTCAAAATATGGAAGGCTGGTTCCATGATATATACGAGTGTCTCTTCAGCTGGAATGAGCAGTTTGTTTTAGTGATAGATATTGTAGTTTGAGCCGTGATAGAATCCTTCTCAAGTTTATATGTCATAGACCATCGTTTATGAGAGACCATGTGTTTCTAAATGGTGAAGGTCATGGCTGATGGCAAAAGTAAAAGCAGCGGTGATTCATTAAAAACAGTTAATAGGGCCTGCTGTTGACAGGGATAAATACCAACACACTGCTTTTTCAACCCACAAGCAACTAGTTTAGGCAATGTTTCTTCTGTGTTTTCCACCACTCCTGGTTGCCAGACAGCTGTGAACATACATAGAGACATAAGCAAGATTGCTTCCACCCTGTTAATAATAGATGCAGGATGGGTTTCCAGTGTGAATGACTTCTCTAGATACAGATTTTCCAACCAGCAGCTTTGGCAGACTGACTAAACATTCAGCTCGCAGTGATTTGTTAGCTAATAATCAAGTTTACACTGTACACTGAATTCTTAGGGACCATTTGCTAACTATGCTGCTGGGATCCCATCCTTCAGTCTGAACATCAACTAACGTCCCATAGAGCCCACGTAACATCAGTGGAGCTTTACTTGCATAAAGGACACTAGGATGGGACCTCACGGCATTGGAATGGCTAAAATTCTAATGATCTTTATTGTATCCTCAATCAGATAAATGTAATTTCCTTAAGCTATTTTCCTGCTATTCAGAAAATGAACTCTTAAAATATAGTTAGAAATAAAAGATTTTAACTGGTTGTTGTAGTGCTGTTCCTTTGGTTTTGTTTTTATTTTTTAAATGCAAACAAAACCCAATCATCATTAAAACAGAGATTTAGTCCACTTAGAAAAGCTTACAAATACATTTTGCCAAACAGAGTTGGGGCTGCATTTGAAAAAAGTTTGGTGAATTCTTTCTCATGGACATTAACTCTACAGTTGCCCATGGATTGCCTATGATTTTGTTGGTTTGGTTTTAAATACAGAGGGTTATGCTACTAATATGTATTGTCATTATTGACTTAAGAAAAAAAAAAAAAAAGGCAGAGCATAGCTTCCAGAGATAACATCAAATCCATCTAATTTTATCACATCTGAATGTTCTGGGTCAGCAGAAAACCTGCACAAAACTCGACACCGTTTTACCAGACATAGGATCCAGATTATCTTCAGTGTAAAGTGGTGCAATTGCACTGAAGCCAATGAACATAACCTGTTTGTTAAAATGAAAGGACGGCTTCCTGGCCCTTGAGCTTCAGCAAACACACAAACTTTAGCCCTGACAGATTCTCATCCTGACCAGATACCTCTTATCAACTTCATTGCAACAATTAAATATTGCGGTAAGGTTTGTTGTATTCATCTTTAGTGACTGATCAGATGACTGGAAAGCTGGAGAAAGAGGTGGTTCACATTTGATTTCTGATCCTACTTTGCTAACTGAACATTTTGTTCTGTCTCTCCTGGTGTTTCCCTACCTTTCTACCCAGCTAGCACCCCAGCTAACATGAGCACGGGGGGATTCTCATTTATTTTAGGGGAAAATGGTGTTTATCATTCTGCTGAAGTGGTTTCCTCCATCTTTGGAGTTGATCTTTGTCTCAACTGTTTAGAGAGTTCCATTTCTTAGTTCATCTTGAAGGACTATCACAATGAATATGATTAACGATTGCCGTAGGAGTTGATCCTGCTCTGCTTGAGCGGACACTGGAACAGTAACAGGAGCAAATAAAAAAGAGAAAAAGGAAATCTACTGGTTAATTAAAAATAGTAACAAAGAGAGCAAATGAAAGAACAAATCCATTAAGGCTTGGTTAATTCTGCCATCTCCAGTCCTTTGTTCTTCATATGATACATATGCTTTGCAGCTGCCCAGACCAGAGCTGAAATCCTGTAACTACAG
Source organism: Balearica regulorum gibbericeps (assembly GCF_011004875.1). Lineage (NCBI taxonomy): Eukaryota > Metazoa > Chordata > Aves > Gruiformes > Gruidae > Balearica > Balearica regulorum. Next base: position 63,384,531 of record NC_046188.1, on the reverse strand, counting down.
ATGCTCCCTCACTTTCCTTCCTCTTGCTTCACTGTGGGAAAAGAAGTTTGATTTTTCCTTACTTGCTAGCCTAATACAAATGGTTTTTTTAGGCACGCTGGGAGACAGGTCCATGTTGTCTAGCTGATAACCCTTCTTAAAAGTAGTTTTGTCTCAAATGTTTTTACTTTTTTTAGGCACTTTAGATGGTACTTCCCTTGGCCAATCATGTGCAGAAAAAACACCAGCCTTTAAATTAGAGGCAGACAGTGAAAAATATTTGACTACTAAGTAGAAAGGTAAATGAGACCTCTGTTGTGATTATTTTACTGCTTATATTTTGATACTTCTATAAAAGGATCAGTTACTCTAATATAGTCATCTTGAGCAAGACAGTCTACAGTGGTTACAAATTGACTTTTTATGGAGAAAATAAGACTGTTCCTAACCTATTGCACCGATATTATATTTTGTTAATATTTTATGAAATAAAAGTCCTCCCATTAAGGGTGGCAAATTGCTTTATAATTATAGCATTTCGCACACTAGAATGACTACTTCATTTTATGGAAAAAAGCTCAAAATACAATATCATTATCATCCAGTGTCTTTTCATCCTTCTAAAGGTTTCAGCAGAAAGCACTGTTATATGCATCTCAAGTATTTCCTTTTCCAAATATTAGTTCAATTAAAAAAAAAAAGAAAATTATGACTCCTGTTCCATGCTGCTCGCTGCTAATGAAATAGTTGTGTACAGTGAACATTTGTACATATATCTAGATGAATCACATGAACAAAGTGAACAACTATAAAATATGGACCTTTTAACTTCTACATCTAAAGGCTGATTTATATACAATATGAGCACTGAGTTAACTCTAGTGGTTTAGAAACAGATTTAGTTAAATCCGTGCAACTCCCTGGTGCAGTCTCTCTTAAATCAGTTTAAGAGAACCTTAAATCGATTTAGCCTGATGTGCTTTATAGACCTGAATTGGTTTCTAAACCAATTTATTAAAATTAGTATCCAAGTAGTAATCAGACAGTCTCCAAGTCAATCACACTGATCTTAGTTCGAATCAGTACACTTTGCACTTCACAGATGAGAGCAAAATTGCAGCACCAAAGATCTTTTTTTTCATCTTTCCTCTTTGAACATTTTGATAGAACCATTAAAATCTTCTGCCTGAAAGCATCGATAGTCTGGCTTATGTACAACCATCTCTCCTACCTGAACACACCAGTGACAGCTTTGGTGCTTAGGACTGCAAACTCAAAGGTTATTTGATTTCCAGTGGAGTGCTTTGTTTGTCTGCTCTGTCACTGCAATGCTATCAATGTTATACTACCCATATTGCAAATGAAAATTCAGCTGATTCATAATACTGGGAAATGCTGTCACTAAAATGCTGTCACTGAAATATTCTAATTTTAAAATACCCAAATTTAATCAGACAAGATGCAGAAACAGCTATTAATCATAAAGACAAAAAACCCCCAAACAAGCCCCCCTCCCTTAACTGCAAGAACTTTGTGGAATGATCGCTAGAGACAATATTGACTCCACACACACAAACAAAGCAATGGTAAAAGGGAAAATCACCAAAAACTCAATCTCAAGCAGAGATTTTTAACTGGCCTCCTGAATAGCACATAAGGTTGAAACGTAACATTTGAATGCTGAAAATCTGAGCCAAGTTAAACGTCAAAGTTGGAATGAACTGATGGTCCTTACACAAACCCAAGACTTAAGGACAGGAAAAGGATTAAGAAACTCCAGTTCTTCAGTATTGTGAACCCTTTCCAAACACTACATAATATACAAAACCTTCTTAATATATAAACATTTCTATATATTTAGCTTTTTTCCCCTTGTAAGCATAGAGAACTTTTTTTTTTTTTTAAATCTTTTTCTTTTTTTCTTTTGATCACTGCCACAGCACCTTGTCCTACAGTTCCATGTTTTCAGGTTTAATTGCTAATCAGTGAAGTTCAGTGCCTGGGGAAGGTGCAGAAGGCATCTTCCGGATCTGCAGGATACATGCCATTTCCTCTCTATGTGGAGCATTGCCTCTGCACAACATATAGTTAATAAAATCTGGTATTTATTTGCCAAGAAAATGCAGAAGTTGCCTTTAACTCTTCCACTACAATTATGTGTTACGAATTTCAGTCCTTCAGAGCTAGCTCACTGCACAGAAATACTTGGTTTGTTTAAAAAGGTAAAATCTCCCTGTGGCACAACTCATAAGGTCAGAGACTGAAGAAAACATGTCATTATTTCTGCTATGAAAATTGGTCTACCTAATGGATTTTCATTTAAATATATTTCTAAGTTAAAAAAATATTAGAAACCAACAGAATTCTAAACACTGGACTAAAGAACATTAAAAACTAGGCACACCTTTCTATTCCCTCTGTCCTTCTCTGTAGACAAAAAGTAGTCAGAGTTTTCTTTTAAAATAAGCAAACGATATATTACTCAGTCAGGATTTTCTGAGGTTATTCTTCTGTGATAATCATTTTATTATTATATATTCACCCAAAGGCACAAGTAAAATATATTCTGGGGTAAAATTATTCATGTCCTAATTTTTGCCTTAGATAGTTTGGCATGAGGCTGTCAGCCTCCGTTTTAAGGGACCTTTCAGCAGAAGTATGAGGGGTGTTGAAAGGGCAACCAAGACACCGAGTTGGCAGGTGAAGCTAAGACAGCATACAGACATTTGTATGAAACTTGCCTTCGCGTGTGCTTGAAGTGAGTTATGCAAGTCTCATTTATTTTAAATGGTTTGTTACTGTCAGGGACAGATTCCAGTGGGTTTTTGATACTTATTAGAACTTCAGGATCCCTGCCTACCAAGCGTGGTAGGGATATTAATGAAGGAAGATGTCCTTTATCCATTCAGATTATTAGAATCCAAACCAAAGATCATATTCTGGTCTAAATATCCCCTACACAAGACACTTCCACATCTCATTCTTTGTTACATTTAAAGACTGGAAGAAGAGTGACTTCTGATTTCAATTCTAGTGTGGAAGAAGAGACGGGTTTGAGCCATCATGGTCACAGTTGAAGAGAGAAAGAGGGGGAGGGATCTTTTCCTGTCTTGTTCTAGCTTGCAGCCCCCGCCTCGCATGGTATCTGAGCTCTGGGATGACATCACTGCAACATGAACCCAGACCTTTCCCTCATTCCCAAATTCTATTATATATTACAATTTTTACACATAAGGACCCTTCAATTATTTCTGCACTGGCTCTGTACCAATATAAGCGCTGGCAAAAATTCAAAACGTTTTTCAAGGGAATGATTAATTGTATAAGTGTTCTGAGACATACAGAAAATATTCACTCATTTGAATTACCCTCTCAGGCTCTTACTGGCTGAGATGATATGCAGAAGTTTATAGAACAACTTGACTGATTTCAAACAAAAATTTCAGGCACGTACACACTAGCCAACAGTCAGAAGCAGGTTAAACAGACATTTTTCTGTTTGTCTTCCCCTATATGACTTTGAACATTCATTTTTCTGTAAGCAAAACTATTTTTGCAGACAGTTGTAAGGCCTCATTGACTTTAACATAATGTAATGCAACAAGTTTTGCAGCATGTACGCTTTCTGCTCCAACACTAAGGATTTGGTGATGCATTCATTAATATATACTTACCACAAAAGGTAAGAATGATTCTTTATTTTCAGCATTTTGGTGAAGATGATCATTCTGCCATGTATACCCTGTATGTTTTTACAGTACTTGTGTCTTAGATTAAAACACACCTTGTAAAAATAGTTGGTGCACTAGAGGGAAAGCATGGACTTCTTCTGCAAACACTAGTCTTGTTTTAATTTAGTCTTACTACTTACATAGCTTATGCTCCTCAACATGTTAAATCTGAATTGCTTTGGTACTAGTCAAATAAACCAAAGTATGAATAATGGAAATTGAGAGATACCACCGTAGTTTTGTAAGTGGATCCACTTGGGAGAGGTCAGCTGATGTCTGTTTCTGTCTGACTTCTTTTATTTTTTATTTTCATTCTAATGACATAGCTTTTGCTGCTATAAAAAAAAAAAAAAAGATTATACAAATGCATATTGAAATGCAGCACATTACATTTCCCTGTTCCACTCAATGGCATACTATTTCAAACAAACTGTCAGAATGGTTAAAACCAGGTACTATTGAGAGTCTCCTGCATCCAGTAGTACAAAGAACAGGAGCAGCTCATGTCACTAAACTCAACGTCTTACTTTACCCTTATGTTCTGCATTACTTATAACCCCTTACAAAAAACTTGGGCACATCTTTAAAGATTATTTTGTGGAAAGAATATCTACCTATCTATCCCACCACACTCCAAAGTAAATAGTTGTACTTTTTAGAAGCTAACAGTGCATCAGAGCCTACAGGGTTTTTCTCCCCCTCCTGTTTCCTGTTCTCATTAAAATATTTTTTAATGAAAATGTCATTGGCATGTCACATCATTTCACCCACAGTCAACTTTCAGATGCTCATTACGCTTATTCTTGAGACAAATGTTAGACTAAGAACAAAAAATATTTTTCCCCTTAGGAGAAGCAGGATAATATAAAAAAATGAAATATAAACCAACTCATCAGCAAACCCCATTCGTTTCAGGACATTGTTTCAAGTGTTCTAGTATTAATTAAATACCCTAAAAATTGCAACATTCACTTCATTGTGTTATATTAATTTTCTTCAGCATACATTTGTATTTGGAAAGCAACCTTTATTTAATAAACAGAACAAGACCATGGAATTCTAAAAGCAAAGGGTTAGAAATGAGAGAAAAATTTATTATAGATTAATTAGACTTAGATGCAGGAAAATGTAGATTCACAGAACAAAAGTACATGTAAGAAATCAAAGGCCTGGAAATCTAATGCTGCTAGCCAATGCTCTCAACCTGACTGGTTAATTAATATTTTTCAAATCATCATTATTCCTAAATGAATCTCCACAGCAATTATTAATCCCTAGATAAAATTATTAGCACACATACATACATATTCTTTCTAATCAAAAGAATCACGCAATCAAGAATTGAAAGCATGAAAGGACAAATACCGGCAGCAGGTTGAATTCTTGGAACGTTAAGGCTTTGTATCCAAATTTCATCAGCCAGAGAAAACCCAGCTAAGCCTTGAAATAAAAATCTAACTTGCTTTTGCCACCCACAAGTAAGGACACTTTATTGTAAAACTTATTTACAAAATGTTTGGGGTGTTTTAGGGTGGCCCCACTGGATAAGAAGATTTAATCATAGCAATGAGAGTTGTAGGTGGGTCATCTGAATCATTTTTCAGACAGTGAAAAGACTGCTAGTACCAGCAGTGGACAAATTTATTAGAGCAAGAAACTTGCACAATTTGAGACAAAACCTTTCATTATCTTAGTTTTAAATTTACCCACATTTATAAAGACCTTTGACTTCAAAAAGCACCGTAAATATAGCTTTTTCTTTGAGTTCACTCTTAAGGATCACAAACGTGAGTCCTGTCCTAACACTTTTGGGGAGACAGCCTTTTTTTTCGTTTTTGAGCTCATTTCTGACATGCACATGTTGGAAAATAAGGGGGAAGGAAAGAACCTCTTTCCTGCCAGTAATGTTCACAGCAAGAAAAACACTCAAATGCTCCCTTAAAATTGGTAGGTTATTTAAATTATTGCCTCATTTAAGTTTATCAATGGGAAAGCAGAAAGTCAGATACAAAGCTTTTGAAGTCTGTAAATTGAAACCTTTATTTTCAGAGGTTTTGGGGTCATGGCATGGCCCAAACCAAAAGAAAAGTGTAGGCAATTATGAAACAAAAACTTCAATTCAGATTCCTTCTTTCTGATCCACAAACCCCATTTTTCCCCCTAGTGCTTTCCTTTAAGCCAAGTAATTAGTGCTTTATGAGAGATCCTAATAGTAAAACTGAAGCTCCATCTGTGACTGTTTATACAAATTACTTACCTCATCATGTATTACTAGTGGAGCAAAAGAGAAAGATGTACTATATGTATTGCATATTCTTGTATTTTCTTGGTATGATGCTTTTATGAGCTGTATTTGGTTTACAGCCTAAAAAGAAGGAAGTCTTGCCAAAATAGTGATCCCAGAAGTAGCTGTAAATTACCACCAAAGTAACCTTCCAAGAGTGTTTTGTTCCAATACATATTTAAATACCAATTTCTCAAGCTATCCCTTACAAGCTTCTTAAGACAGGTAAGTAATATTTTTATACTATGAAAGAGAGAAGAGAGCCTACAGAAACAAATACATAAAGGAAGCCTTCCTTCTCCCTCCTGAACAATTTTCTGAAGCTTGATTTTGAAACATTAGGGAAAACCAAAAAGAAACTGTAAGGTGAAACATTGCTGTAACGTAACAAATAAAACATTTTTACAAGCCTTCAATGCAATGGCAAAGATGCAAGCCAGGGCAGAAGCTGAGGAGGAGGAGGAGGAGGAAGTTTCCCAAGCCTCAGGCCGTGCTGGCAGGGCTGTCACAAGCAGTCTGCCCACTCCCCAAAGAGCAAGGTCTCCTCAGCTGCCTGCGAGGCTGTGTTTAACCAGAGCAAGCGCTCCCTACAAGAGGAGCGCCACAGAAAGCTGCGTGAGCACGAGGGGACGCAGATGATCGGCCCAGCCTGGAAACCACTAGAGCCAGTCCAACCGCCAAGAGCAATGAATTGTACAACCGCACCCCTACGATTGTCAGATTTTAGTTACAGAAGCTGCAATGGTGCTATCACGCTTTTCAGATTATGTAAGCTAACTTTTAAAAGTTGAGATATATCCAGACAGACGAGTTTCATAACACCTTGATAATACAGAAATACAGCTAGAGCTTCTTACAAAGGAGAGTTTAGCTGATCATTTAAAGTTTGGATGTAAAGCCAAAGTGCTGTTCATTCACACTATTCTACCCTTTTAATTCACACTGTCTGCCCTTAACTACAATTAATGCCAGTATGGCAGACATTTTCATACCACAAGAACTGGCTCTGTATCCACATGAGTGTGTCTCCCAGTGCCTTACCACCAAGTCCGGTAGCTTCAGAAGCAAACCAGTTCCCTTCCCACAAACACACTCTAACACCACGGATGCTTTTCATGAGCGATACTTCCTCTTACGTGGGACAGGATTTTTACTTGGTACCCAAACAAGCAGCACAGTTTGGTTTTAAATCAGGAGCATGTTTGTCACAGCTGAGTAAATAATGTATAGTTTCTAAAGCAATATATACCTGGCCATATTCTCTAGAGAGTTTTAAATGAGTAAACAGAAATTCAGTTTTAACATGCAAACAGACACTCTAAGTACTGCCCACAGCTCCCAAATCCATTTTGGCCCCCACGGGGCCTTCACCCTTCCCAGAACGTTCCCTGTCCAGAAGCAGGCTAAAGACTTTATCTATCACACAGCAATATAGAAATTGCACCATTTTTTACTGAGATCATACTTGAAGCTCAAATAATTTTTAACAAAAGGCAGCAAGAAAAAGCACAGTGTTCCCCAAGCACCGCCTCATTTGTCCCCAGGTGTGCTCAGTCAGCGAGGGGTGATGGTGGGATGGGACCCGTGCCTTGGCCCGGAGTAAGGTGAGCTCTGGATTTCCACAGAGCTTTAGAAAGTGGCAACGCCGCCCATACATGCAAAAATGTAGGCTGACTGAAAAGCAGGGACGAGGGCAAAGTCAGCCCCACCATGCAACACAAAAGGGAGGTGGAAGATGCAGCCATGTTCTCTGCCAGGACCCTCACCTCTTCCCCTCAAGAGTTGTTAGACAGCATAAGCTCTGTTTCAATACTGATCTTGCTAAGTCGCAGGTGATTTACTGTTATCATTTGGTTTTTAGTCACTGCTGCATCCCCGTCCCCAGGGATGTTTCACCTCTTCTGTGACAGGATCTGATTTCCCCCCTCATAACTGCACCCACCCAGGGAGCAGCTACAGGCCAGTGCACAACAAGCAGCTGAGATCAGGACCGTGACTACGGGGCGTTTTCTCTACTTTGCCTCATTTCTACAGACCTGGCACACCGCAGTTCGTATGAACGCTCTCCCCTGCCACAGTTCAGGTGTCTCTGAGGGAGGGAGATGTCTCGATGGCAGCTACAAGGCAGCTGCTGCATGAGAACTTCCCCATGTCCCAGGGAAGCTCCCCAGGTGCCGACTGCAGCTTCGGGGCTCTAAGAAACCCTGTAATGTTGCAACACACTCCAAGGTTGCCGTCTTTTTCACGTGACTAACCTTAAATATTGAATGGATTGCATGAATGGTTATTTTTCAGCATCGTATTCCAGACTCCCAGATCTCAAAAGGCTGCTCATACATCATGCAGTATAAAAGCTAATACAATTTCAGGAGGTGTAGTACATGGCCAAGGTCAGGAACATTTTCTCTCCACTGGCACTTTCTAAGCACTTAACAAAAGCTTGTCTTAAACAATAGGTTTGTTATGATAAAGACAAAAGAGACTACCTTCCTGACAAGGACTATATTGTATTTATTGTTTTAACCCTTGCAGACAATGATATTTAAAAACTGAGAAATCCAAGGTAAAGCACAATTAACGGCCTAATTTGCATGGCCATTTCTCACTAGTTTTCACAAACATCAAGTGCTACTTAGAAATAGCCTGATAAATATCCATTTGTAAGTACACACACAGGATTTGTACATGGCAGATACCGTGCCTGGTCTGACTGCACAGCTACAATCCCAAAACATCAGGAAATAATGAATGTGTGGAAACTAGAATGCAAGTATTTAAATAATTCAGAACTACAGTATTCAAACCCAAAGTTCTGCTTTATTTATTCTGAAAAAATACACCCAAGACAAAGGTCTTTCATTAAAGTGAAGCTCTAGAAAGAAAAACCTTGTAACTAAAAATCTTCTATTCCCAAATATTACAATTTTTTTCTAAGTAAATATTTGTAAATCAAGGAAAATGTTACTTTAATATCGGTAATGACTATTAGCAATACATTTACAAATGCTACTTGAGAAACAATGAAACATAATTAAATGCAATATTAGCAAATAAAAACAACACTTTTTGGAGGCATCTGAATGTTAGCCTTCCTCATGAAATAAATTTTAAAAAATAAATAAAACATACAGTACTTTGCCCACACTGTAATTTGTCAACTGTTGAGGAAATTGGCATGTCTTTTCTGTTGATTTATTGGTTAATCCCAACAATTCATTGTGGAAAAGGCCAACAATGAATTACAATGTGAGGAAAAATTAAACAGTGCATTTAAAAAGTGTTTAACTATATAGCCCTTAAAACAAATTTCAAAGTTCTCATAGATGAGGCTAAAATATTTTGGGTACTACTGTAGATAATAATTTAATAGTTTCAAATGTTCTCTCTCTTCTAAGTGCTACATCCTATATAGTAGCTTTGCTAATATTGTTTGATTTTATTTGATTTCAAATGTGTTTGAAAAATATATAACCTCTGGGTTCCCAAAATATAAAACATGAAGGGGACACTGGATATATTATGCTGATTCCTTAAGCACTGGGACTCTGGATATTTCTATGCACCAACTAAGCAAAATTACTTCATTCAAGCCCATGACTAACACTGCTTATTGTAATGGGATTACTTCTTGCTTACCATTAGAGAGGTTTTGAAATTAAAAAACCTAAAAATATGTATGACTACATACTTCTAAACTTCCCTTATTTTCACATAAAATAGCCTGCACACCTTTAAAATCCTGTTCATTTAAAGCAAGTGTTCAGATAAGTGTTACAAAAGCCAGAGGTAGAGAGCTGCAGAGGCAGCAAGGCACCAGGTAAGACAGGACCTTGGCCCCCCTTTCCCTGCTCACTCCCACACGCACATGCAGCCTTCACTAGGATGGAACTGTCAGTCAATTTGATACTGGTTGTCGCACTGGGTTTCTATGCCTGTTTTCTTCCTCTCTTTTTAAAAAACATCAGCTGCAGGTGACAGACGTAAAATATTGGTAATCAGACTTTTCTTTCTCTTAGGCTTTACCATGCCAGAAATGGAAAAGGAGTACCTTCAGCTGAGGTACTAGGAGCTATGCAAATTAAATCCCACTTGCTGCTTTGGGACATAATTTAAAGCCTATTTATAGTCAACGGGAGTCTTGAAAAAGTACAGCAGGTTTGTAACAAACACATTTTGAGGGTAAACCTACACTGCACAACACAGTATTGTACAGAAGAATACCAGAGGCAGCTTACAGTTCATATCTGGTTTACACCCTCAGCTTACACCCTCTTTTTAGGTAACGCATTTAAACAGTATGTTGGGCTCCACTGTAACTCCATTTAGGTCTTCTGTCTCCTGATGCTTCTTTTGGAGAGCTGTGCCAGAATCACAATAGCTAGTTTTCAATCTGAATTTATTCAAAGCAAAATTATGCACATTTGTTCTCCCACTAGATCTGCATTAGCTTAATTATAGTTTCAGGGTACGCAATGAACATGATTGCTTATGGGTCGCATCCCTTAATTTAGGGCCAAAATTATCTCTGTAGTAACTGTACCCGATGCTCTGTAATTAGGTCCTTGGTTGCAAATTCCACACTACGCGTTGGAATTTCTTTAAATTGAAGATCCAAAGCACTTTTCAATTCCCTAAATCCTTCAGTCCAGTTCATTTAATTGATCCTTAATTAATACGTTTCTCAAATCTTTCCTTCTGAAATTACTTTGGTGTTTAGGTACATCCTTCCATGTAGTTTAAACCGAATCACTTGTGATCACTTCTTTCGAAGTTATAATCTCCACATTCCTCATAACTTACTAAAATTAAATCTAAAGTATCATCTTCATATGGTCAGCTCCATACAGTACATGCAAAACTGAATTTTGCCACTGTAAGAATAAACATAAAAGCTTTCCGAGACAGAATTCACCACTTCTGTCTCTTCACAGCATCGCCTTTATCCTCCTACCAAAAGTAAGCAAGCAAGTCTTGTCTCTGCCGTGGCCACCTACTCTTCCAGGCAGTGAACTCACCAGCAATTTAGTCAAGAGCAGTAGCCTGCTTAGCTGTGAAACGTAAGCTCCAGGTGACCTTGCTCAGCAACACCGCCTTGTCATCCCGTTTTGCACTCTGCCATCTTGCTCAGCAGTAGTAAGACCAACTAGCAATGTGGAGGCATGCGCAAGCTGAGTTCATAGATTACAGTCGTGCTATGCTACTGCCTAGGGAAAAGCCATCCCTGCATGTTTATCTGGGCACTGCGTACAAAACTGAACAACGTGCAGCAGAGAGTAATACTATGTGAAACAGATTTGGGCTTTCAGGAGAACGGCAGTTCCATTGACTAACTAGCACTCTATCTAACATTTAGCCAGATGATTCTTGTAATTGGGTAATACTTCTGTACTATGTATTCATTTCAGAGAACGGACAGGCTTATTTTAAAAATAACAATAATAAATCAACAAAATTCAAACCAAACGCAGACAATAAATTCTGCAGATTCTAGAAAGTATTTGTCATTATTCTAGTTATTATTTCAGTAGATTTCAAAGTATTTGCCTTGCAACCAGCCAGCCAGCCTATAACTGAACTAGACAACCTGGCAAAGAACAGATTTCTAAAATAACAAGACATTATTTAGCATAAATATTCTAAAATAACAAATAGCTGTTCAGTTAGGTCTAAAAATCAACCCCACTTTTCACCCTTACAAGACAGGCTAATGTGCTAAATCTAGAAATACCAGAGAAATAAGAATACAAGATATAAACCCTTAAAACAAAAGAGCTACTTTAAAAAAAAAAAAAAAAAAAGACATCTGCGGTTTGGGATGGTTTTTTTGGGGGTTGGGTTTTTTCCCTTCTTTTTTTTTCCTTGAAAACCTCAGGTACCAGTTTTGGGTCCCACCTAGCCCAGAGTACTTGAACCAGTAGTACCCACCACCTTTCAAGAAGGGAGAAACAGGCATGTGTCCATCGTCCCATGCGGGCAGACTCCACTTGGTGTACTAGCAAGGAGCCGATAAGAAGCTTTCAATGTTGCTACTCCCAAACGCTGCATTTCACCAGGATATATAATATTCACTGACCCATCCTTCATCATTGTCAGATCATGTCTGCCACTTCGATGGCGTGAGATTTTAAAAAGAAGAGACGCTTTGCCACAAACCACTTTAGTCAAAGGACGACTTCTGTTTTTATGGCGAGAGTGCAGACCTGAAGGCGCTGAATGTCCTGCATCAGAGCACATCTTGAACATCCCAAGTCATCAGAAACCATGAGATCACTAATAAAGTCTCAGAACTTTATCCAAATTGAGCCACTGAGTCTTCCTGTCAGGGTGCTGGGTAGAGACCCATGACACGTAGCTACCTGGAGGGCTCAGTGGTGCCTATGGCATATAGAGGTATATGTGTACTGGGGACAGGCTGAAGGCAGAAAAAAAAATATGTGGAGCAGCTCTTGTGAAAATACTGCCCGTCTAGAGGACTGTGACCTGCCTCATTTATGCAAAACTCTTCCTGCCTCCTAGGAGTCTTTCCTGTGCAAAGAAAGGAAGAACGGGCTCAATTATAGTCATATCTGACTATTGACAAGCACTTAAATGGACAAAAACTGATTCTAAGAAGAATTCTACCACTCCAACATTTTTACTCTTACCCAAGATCAATAGTCATGCAAAGGGCTTTGCTGTGTTACAAATTTTAGTTAAAGCAAGCAGATCCCATTTGATTTGCTACAGATAGAGTAATTAGGTAGCAAAAAATAAAAACTCACAGAGTTTGGTGAACCTGCATGCAAACACATGCAAAAGTCATACAGTAGAGCAGCTTCTCTATGAAGTCTTAGAGGCTTTTTAGGTGCTTTAGCAGTTCAGTCATGAGACCAATAAACTTTGATCAGCCTGGGAAAACACACTATGGAAAAATTAGCAGATTAGGCTTCTTATTATACTGTACAAAGCACATTCACCACTGCTAGTGATTACTGCAATTGTGAAAGTAAATAGTTCCTGTACAATTAAAAATATTTTTATCTGTTGAGTCTTTAACACACTCACAAACTGCAAAATTTGGTAAAACATTACTTTCACCACATAATTTTGCCTGTTAATGCAATGCCCTTAAAAACAAACAAACCAAAAAACCCCCTAAAAACCCAAAACATATCAACAAAACCCAAGCAAGTACACACATGTAAAACTGAAAATACTATCTAAGTTATTTACCAGAAGGTTTAATTTGGGCCATCCCAAAACTACACGGGCCAAAACTAATAGGAAATTTGTGAGAAACCCATCGAAACAGGCTTGGAGAATGCAAAAACGTTTTTGAAGATCAACTTTCTAACTTGTCAGTGGAGTTGTCAGCAGCAATGTCCAGTAACAGTAGTGCAAGGCCAGATTCAATATATTTCTCTGCTTAGGAAAATCTTCATTTTTCACTTCACAAGTCAAAACCATACACAGTCTCTGCCTATGTGCTCTCAGCTTCTGCTGTTGATACTCCTTCAGTTACTACAAAATATGCAAATATTTACTGACACAAAACCAAACCAAACAAAACCCCCAGCGTATGAAAGAAAGTGACTGTATTGCCTGGTCTTACAGTCAATTTTCTGAGACACGCAAGTTCAAGTTCTTGAAGCAAGTTCAAGTAGTGAAGCGGCAGTCTTCTTTTTGTGCTCATTTAACTTTGAATGGTATGCTTTGTTCAATTTTCCCCTTTTTCATTGAGATGAGAAAATAGCTAAGATTTGCTCCAAATCAAAGTAACTTTTCTGCCAGCTTTTTTTTTTTCCCTCAGCAGCTGACATATAGACTCTATTAAAAAAAAAAAATTTAATCAATTATTTCCAGATCCTTAATTGTGATTACGATCTGGAACCAAGAGGATTACCAACAAGAAGAGGTACAATTATGAGGACCATCTGTTGGCTGATATTGTCTAGAAACTAGATAGGACTTATTATACCCCACCAGCAAATTACATGCCAAGAAATCACAGCACACAGCATCTAACAGGTTGTTATTATTGGGAAACCTATTGACAGCTTATCAGCAGGCAATACCGATACTGCCTCAAGGAACTATGCTGTACTAATTGAGGAAACCCAGAGAGGTCGCTCTGGAACAGATAACACAGCAGCCAAGAAATACTGAGCAGAGGAAGAGTTGGTAGTATGATAACTTACCTCACCAGGGTGTGAATCTCACCAGAGGATGAAGAGATGCACCCAAGAACTGTATGAAGGGACGAAGCAGTGCTCTCAAAGAGGTATTTGGCTGCACCAACCCCACCTCACTGCAAAACTATCACTCAGCAATTTAAAAAATAAATTTTGCGACAGAATTATGACACCAGAGTGTACGCTGCAAAGCTTTTGAGTGTGTGACAAAGTGATCTCATTTCACTTCCCAATCTGTATTTGCAAAGTCCAGCGCCTGTCTTGTACACCTGCACAGACTCCGCTTTTGAATGATGTAATTTATATTACGCTTATATGCTCTATGTAATGCTGTTATTTCGTATTTGTGTGATGTTATTAATTCAGATAACTACAAATGTAGTTACAAATTCGGTAAGAACAAAAGCAATCTTCCCTTCTTTCCACATTACTTGAACTCCTTAGCTGCTTTTTATTTCTTACACTGAGAATTTTAATCTCAGGTTCAGAAAGACGATAATGATCACTGCTCATTGCGATAGGTCATTTCCTTGGTCCTCCTTCTGCTATTCCAAGGGAGTTTATGGGACCTAAAGCTCAGCTATGGGGGCAGCTGGGAGATCCCCAACCATAGCGACAGCACTTCATGGACCAACTCAGCCAACTCTGTGCTACCCTTCAAACTTCTGCAAAAATACTGGTGCTCAACAGCACAAGAACGACGAGGTCAGCACAAACCATGACATGCAGATCCCAGCTGGGAAACAGTCCCTTGGCAATGGTTGGGATCTGGCTGAGGACAGCCCAGCAACGTTGTTCAAATATCAAGAGCCTCCCCAGAGAGGCCACAGGATCCAGGATGGCAGAAAAGGTGTTTTGTAGCCACATATAGGGCACAGTTGAAGAATAATCCCACAGAACGGATGAGGTGTCCAAATTAATTCTGATTTTAATGCTTATTGATTTTATTATACTGCTCTTACATGTTGTCTGGTAGCACTTTATAAATGTTTTATGTAAAATAAATAATTCAAGAAAGACACCGCTTTCTTCAGTAAAGTTTATGACATCATGAGAGCTATTTTTTGTTACTATGCTGACTGCAACGATGAAAGAAGGAGGAAAACTGGAATCTAGACATTTCAAACATGACCATTTCCTAAATCACAGCTGCTTTTTGTGTTGCAGCAACATTATGTTCAGGACTGTATTAGCTATACAATATAACATAGCTCTGTCCCTTTCTGGTGCTGTATCTTAGTATTTTTCCTCCTCTCTGCCCCTTGATTACAAAACCACATCCTTACACAAAACAGATTGCAGTTTGTTGTATTTTAATGTTATTTCGTCTTTGTTTCCCCGTTATTTTTTTCTCCTTTTGTTCTACTGTCGTTGCATTATATCAAAGGGAGAAACTGCAAACTGAAAAAGCCACTTTCAACTTAACTGAATAAATTGGCATCTGCTTTTTAGCACATTTTTGGTCTACTGACATGACAACAGCCAACCAATCATAACGGTTAAAATCTGCTTGGGAAACTGCTTCTAATAAGACCATATCCTTCCTTACGCACACTCTCCCTGAAATACCTTCCAGTGAATTCTGGTGGACCACACTATGAGGTAAAGATATTGTATAGGTAAATTCTTGAACAATGGTGTCTCAGTGTCAATGGACTTTATGTCAGCACGTTAACATTTACACTCATCATTGAAAGGGACTCAACAGCTTATAAAACATGGCTACATATCGGTATTTCTTACAGCTGTAAACCCAGCTCTTAATCCTTCTGTATAGAATGTTTCCTGACTTTACAGAATCATTGCGGCATATTGCAAATTACATTAAATGAGTAAGTTCTGCCTGGGGCACGCACACACACAGAGATAGTGTCGTGCAAATCTTGCTGCAAGTCATCATGAAGTCAGAATACTGCTGACCTCCCAGAATTCTGTTCTGGAGGGCAGATGGAGCAAAACAGGGACAGGGACCTGGAGTCAGAGGCATTCTACTTGGTTCATTTTGTCCAGAAGGATTTTCTTTTGCATTTTTCCAGCAGTCTCAAAAATCTGTTTGAGACAGAGTAGAAATCCAAGGATAACTCCTATTTCTTGAAATGTAATAAGCACATGGTCAAATCTCTCCCTTACCTTCACTCCAAGAAATTATCACAGCGCTTTCTAACAGAAACTTGCTAGACTACAGATAAGCTCAAACCTCACAAACAGCAAGAAAATAAAATGAGAGCTTCTATTCACTTTTCAGTGAAAACATTGAACCATTAAGTGTCAAACACCATTCACTATCTTTCACTACCTTACTCACTAGATCCTACTACTATAGCATGTTTCTTAGTGCTGACTCAGCGCTGTTTTGAAATGTTAAAAGTGCTAAAAATGATAGGCGAATGCCAAAAAGCGAGCTTAAAAAGAGAGCGTTGTTTTGGAGAATAATGAAAGTTATTAGTATCTTTTTCACCATTATTGTTTAACAATCTGACAATTTTGGTCTCACACATCCATACATTATATACATGTCGTATTCTTAAAAAGTGACACAGTCTGAGGGCAGCTAGAAAACAAACCCTGACAAAGACTGAAGCGGGATTAACAGACAGTTGGGAAGCATGATGGATCTTTACTGCTGCTGATAGAGTCACACACATCAGTGCTGAAACAGAGGTATTTCCAAACTACAGTGCAGTTGGATGAGAATCTTCTCATCTCAGGCACAACCAAAGAGATTACAACTGGAAGCAGAAGGAAAGGGATCCTTCTGTCAGAGCGCAAGGTGTCTTTCTGAAGGAATGGGAACCCTATGCTAATGCCTGCAGAGATTACAGGACCAGAAGGAATAGTTATGATCATTGCTTAATCTTCTGAATATACATAAGGCTTTCTCTCTTCTGACTTGCTCTTATCCATTCAGAACTTGAACACAATTACCCAATGTGCACTGGTAGATGATGGGTAAATGGTACCAACTGATACTGGTGAAGTAGCACAAATACAGTTCCGTTCAGCAACAAACCTACTAAATATATCTCTAGTGTTATTATCAAACTGCTGTTATTTCTTCTGGTAGATTTAAAATGAAAATTAAAAAAAAAAACACACCACACCGCATTATTTTTCAGCCTGAATTCATAGCTTCTTGATGCTTTACTGAAGGTTCACATCTGGGGTCTCTGAGCTGCCTCTAGACAAGATGTGCACTTTTTTTTTTTGACTGCAAATATCATTCCAAGCTGTCATTAACACTTAGAAATCAAGTAATTGAAGACTAGAAATGTATATAAACATTAGGAAATTGTGGGTGTGAAACAATTCACCTTCACTGACTCCAAATGTAGCATGATCCATGAGAAAGAGAAATAAAAAGGTTGACACACAACCGAACAAGAGCCTTGTAGAGCACAGCTTCTTCCTGACTCACCTGAGCGGAAGTCAATGCCCACGAGTAGCTCAGTTCACCAGACCCGGCTGCCTTCTCATGCCAATGAGCAGTGGTCCCACAGTGGTTTGCATCCTTCTGCAAATGGCCATCTGCAAACAGCCAGGTAACTGCTGAGTACACTGTGTAGCAAGATAACCCTGTTCTCCTGCCTTCTACACTCAGTCTTGGTCAATGATCAAGATTTTCAACAAACAAAACACCAGTACCATTGCCATGACACCAGGACACATATGGCTGCCTCTTATTTCCATGGCTCAGCACATTGTCTGTAGCAATTGCAAAGCATTCTATGTCGCTTGTAAATGAACATGTGTTTACACCTAAAACAAATTTGCAAATTTTTTTTTATTATTTTCCCAAGTCTAAGATGACCAACCAACTTAAAAATGAAGCTTGACACTATTTGCTTCCTCTGAATTGGTTGTCCTAAAATTCATAAGGACCACAAAGGCAGTGCAGATAGCTACAAGAATGAACAAAACCAGGGGCTTTGTTTGTTGAAAGAGAACTTCCAGCATTAATGTTTTATGTAGGAATCAATAAAACTTGTATTACAGGTACAAGGTTTCTTGCTCAAACCCTGCTGAAAATATTTGGTATTTTTAAATGCAAAAATAATATATATGCATTTGTACTTATCTCAACAGCAGAGTTAAGTCCTACTGAAAGAAGGTGTTTGCTGTTAGTAATAATACACATTAGCACAGTAAAAACCTCTACCGAGAGAAGGACACTTTGTGCCAGTCTTTGTGCAGTCAGGGAGATGAACCTACAAAGGGTTTCTAATCTGAACACATACGGTACAGATAAAAAGGTTAAAAAGGTCTGTTGATTTATGAATGCAACGTTTTGAATACACATGGCACTGTATGAACAAGCAGTCTCCACACTTTTCACAATCATTTTTAAAATATATTTGTATGTTTGTAAAAATCAGACAGGTAATACACATTTAGAATAGCAATGCTTTAAGATAGTTCTGTATTGGTATAAAAAAAAACTACCAGGAGGAACAGTGCAGAATCAGGTCCTCTGTATTGTAAACTGTGTGACATAATTATATATTAAGATTGACAGAGTTCCACCTTGTGTCTTTGCTTTTCATTTGTATTACGTCTTAATGGCAACATTTCTACTCAACTTGCATTCAGACACAATTTGGTGTGTTCAATGAACTCACAGATCCCATCTTCTTTCTCTGGATACCGAGGCAGTTTTGATGTGCCCATGTGCTTGCAAAGGGTTAAAAACTTTTCTTATGTTCCTACTGGGTTGTAAAAGAAACTGCTGAAGCTGATCAATGACCACTGTTAAGACCTGGAAACCAATTATAAACCTGAAATTTGTGATGAACAAAGCTCTGAAACACTAGGATGAAAACTACTGAATTAGTCCAGTTCATTAAAATCATTAATAGTCATGAAATGAAAACCACCAGAGTCCAAAAAGGCTTAATGCCCTATCCATATTAATTAGATGGGAGCAAATCTGAAGTGAAAAGCAGCACATGCTTTGTAGAATTAGCAATTGCTCTCTACAGACTACACAGATCTCTATTAAAATTCAGTTTAATTAAAATTGATCACGTTAAGAAACTGATGTGGTTAATTAACTGAATTCCTGGACTTCTTTTCATACATTTCACAAATGCATTGTACACTGCTTTCCTGGGTGACAGCTTATGTTGCAGTGAAAATCTTGATTTCACAGGTTAATGCTGCATGTTCCATGAGGCCTAAAGTTCCCGTGTCGCCCCAGGAGACCCTGGCAGCGCAGGGAAAACAACAGGCCTTAGAAACTACCAAAATCTACCACCAGAAAGCCTGGCTGGAGTCTAAACAGTTCCTCTTGCAGATCAGTGCAAAACTCTGGGCACATAGAAGGAAGCGTGGTAGGAGCTGTGGTCTCATGAAGTCTATCATTAGAGCTGAACAACATATACAGGAAAGATATAGACAGACGCATACGCTGTATCAGCACAGACTGACATAAACAGCCAAAGGATCCAGTCCATGCAACTAATGAATATAAACACGCAGACTGCAACCATTTCAGTTTATGAAACACATTGTCCCCATTGTCTCATCAGGACGCGTGGAGTAACGGTGCTTGGCTAAAGGCTTAATCCTAGAGCTGCCCAGGAACACCGAGCTAGCACAAGCCTCAGTGGTGTATCTGCTGATTCCCAGAGGGCGGGCACCTCCAAGAGTTTGTGGTATCATTCTCTAAACAACGAGGTAACCATTTCCAGAGTTTTGAAATGGACTTGGCATTGTTAAGTCAGTGGTTGGACTCAATGATCTCAAGGGTCTTTTCCAACCTAAATGATGATAAACCACTAGTGCCCTACCAGGTCCAGGAGAGAGGCTGAATTGCATCTAATGAAGATTCGTTTTTTATCATATTGTTTCTTGAAATGATAAGGCATTGTGAATTGTGCCATTCTATTTTTGGTAGCAAGATTTCAGGATTTGCTCCTCCATGCCCTGTTTGTTGGCATTGTTTATTCTATGGAAGCAACTTGGTTATGAGGTATTGCTGCAAACAATTCTCATCTTTTAGAACATCACTTCTTACAAAATATCAGCAAATGGTCCAGTGCTTGCCCCTTACATCATGCTGCACAAGAGGACATCAATGCAGCTACTGTTTAAAAGAAAGTGGATGAATGAACATCAGTGCTGATACAGCATAGAGGATCATGCTACAACATCTAGATTATCATCTGAACTGCATCCGAGTGGCTTCCAACCTTTCAGGGAGCAGAGTGACACGTGGAATCTCACTCACAAGCAATGATACTTCCGGATACAGCTCAGGAGAGACTTCAAAGATAAAACCCAAAATTCTTGGAGGAAGAAAGACTGTGGCCAGACAACTCCTGAAGGAGAGTGGATCTAAGGTCTGAAAATGGCACAAAGTCTAGATGTAGGCTAAAATAATTACTGAGGAATTATAATACAATAAATATATAACAAAGAACACAGTTTTACATACTTTTGATTTATATTCAAATCTATATGAATAATGGCACTGAACTTGGTATAATCACATCTCATTCTTCAGTACTTCTGACCACTATGTAAATGCTGAAATGGTATTTTCTCCTCCAAATACATTTTGCTAGTTGAGGATCACCATTAGCATTCAGCGATAACACTGTACTTTACATACAGATGTTGCATACAGGCCGCTAGTGCATGCAGAGGGATGCACATATACATCTATATAAATTTATATAGAACCAACTGCATTCAACTCCAGCACTTATCTCTCTCTCTCTCTTTTTTTTTTTTTTTTTTTTTTTTTTTTAAAGAAAAGAAAAGCAACATCTGACTAGGATATAAGAGACACGACTGACTCTTAATTCC
The DNA here is from genome assembly GCF_011004875.1 of Balearica regulorum gibbericeps. NCBI lineage: Eukaryota > Metazoa > Chordata > Aves > Gruiformes > Gruidae > Balearica > Balearica regulorum. The sequence goes on along the minus strand of NC_046188.1, from coordinate 63,363,559 downwards.
CTCATGGCCAAACCCTTGTTAATGTCTTGGCCTGTTTCAGTAAAATGATCATGGTTCAAGTAATGTAAAACACACACATTCAATCATTTTCCTTTTCCCTAAAGGCAAACACTTTCTTATCATGGTGAAACAGAAGTCATGTGCTGATGCATTGGAGAGCCAAAGTTCTTTTAAGCCTCATCAGAAAATTGAATACTTACTGCAACCTATCATTTGGAACTGCAAAGTAAAACAAAAGCATAATGCAAACAAACATGGGAGGTTCAGTCAGCATTATCTAGTATTGCATAAGCCTAAACAGCTGCCTTACAAAATGAGAATATACAAGCAAAGACCCAAAATCAAATAGAGGAATTTAACTCCAGGGAAAAAAAATTACATCTATTCATATTTAAATCAGGATTTCAAAGTCAATAGTTAAAATACAATCAATTGAAAGGAGATGCTCTTGATATGCTTGCCTTGAAAGAGGGGGGTATTTTAGGACAGCATTCTCCCAAGTAATCGCAGAGGGCAAGGCCTTAATACAGCAGGTATGCACTCTTTACTTGAGCAGCATCCTTTTATAATCTTCTTTTTACAATAAAAAGGGAATATTCGTATTTTGAAAAACTGAATGACAGTACCAGTACCACTGGATAACATGCAACAGAATGAAAGAAACCACATGGTAATTAAAGCAAGTTCTGCACTGGTGAAAAAACTATTAGAAAATTATATCCTAAACGTCCTTACTCATGTTTCTTGGGGACTCCTATATTAGATCTTCTGTTTCTCAGAGGGGCTTCAAAATTTCCTCGGCTACCAGGTCAAATCACTGCTCTTCCCTGCACACCAGAAGAACGAACAGGAGTTGTCCCTTTCAAAGTGAAAGTCAGGGGAGCTGATGGGAGTCATGAGAGGTGACAGAAAGGAAACAAGAAATGTAGGAGTATCAAATCCATCCTTAACAGAAGGGGCAAGAGCCCAAACCCTGAGCGACTTCCCAGGCACTCACTGCCCGAGGTTCAATGTTTCCTGGAGCCACTCCGGCCCCAGCCTCTCTCATACCCTGCTCCCTGGAGCTGCAACTCCAACAGCTCCCAGCGTGCCATGGCTCCAAGGCACACACAAGTAACATATGCTCATTTCCAAAAGGGCGATAGGAACCCCTTCCCCATCCATCTATGCATCCATCCTTTCCCTATCATCTCTTTCCTAAGAAACGTAAACTCCAAAAAAGAAGATCCAGTTATATAAAGGGTCATCTCTCCGCTGCTCTCCTACCAACGCCCTTTTCTTGCTGCTAACATGGTTTAAATACAAGTGTTGGATCCATTTCAGCAGTGGATGACACAACCTCCTGTCAGTGGTTTAGAATGAAAGATGTCATTAAACAATGACCAGGAGCAATCTCTCCTAGTAATTAAAAAAAGTTCAAATTTAGATTACATTTTCCAGTAATTTCAGCCCCATAAATGAAGAATTACAGTTTATTCAGCCCTTTTTAGCACAACCTTAGCCTACACGTACTTTTCTGGTAGTGGAATCATTTACACAGTATGTATTTTATGTAAGTTTCAGGGAAAAGAGAAACAGGGCTCATGAAACAATTCCATGCCATGGAAAGGCACACCACTTCCAGCCAGTCAGACTTCCTAATAAATACTTACGAAGGAAATTACACCCAACAAAACTGAATGATACTTAACACAGAGAACAAATTTTCATCTATTTTATAACCACACAAAGCTACTATAACTCTATTTAGTGGCTGACTCCGGACTTATACATGAAACCAACAAAAGGAAACAGAAACCCCTTGATCTACCATTGTGAAGACAGCACGTGTAGCAGCCCAGTTTAAACAGATTAGGAGGACACAAACCAAAGAAAAACCCAGACCAATTTCTTTCACAGTTAAAAGCCAGAAACATCAGAACCGAAGACATGTTTACCAAAAGGCTAGTTTAAAATCAATAATTGAGAAGTATTATACTCCTTTATGTTGTCAACATCAGTCAAACCATTTTATATGACTTTCATTTGCCTCATAGACAAAGTATGTAAATTCAATAACCCCTCATCTGGGCTTCTAAATACAGCTTGGGCCCATTACCTGAAGCAGTAGGTACAGAGTGCAGACTTTGGCTGGGGACACGGTAGAAGATGATGTAAATCATTTAAATGAACATGTGGAAAATGGAGGCACTGCCAGAAAAAAGTTACTGCTGGACCTCATTTCCAAAGTCTGCCCGAGTGCATTAAAGGGAAACTGTGCACTACAGAAATTCTCACAGCTGGCTTTGCAAAAAAACAGGCAATATTAACTCTCTGTAAAGCAGTAGTAAAGCTACACTAGGGTACAGTTTAGCCCAATATTTTGTCAACTTGTTAGGATCACATCAATGAATATATAAAAATTGTGTGTCTTATGCCTTCCCATGCACAGATTTAAAGATTACACAGAATATTAAGGATTGTTTCATTTTTTTCTTGATGAATTCCTAAGTAGGTAAGGCGAAGTAACAGCTGCAGTCAAGATGTAGAGCTGATACGTACTCGCCCCTAGTTTTCTATTTCATTACTTTGTTTTATTTCCATAATGATTATATAATTTCCATAATTATTATAAATTCCATAATGATTATTTGCATTCTAGGGCACGTAAAAGAAATGCTGTGCTCATACATTGAACATAACCTACCTTCTGAAAGTTCAGGCTCATCAGGATATTTCAAAGGAATGTTTATCTTGGCCATCGTCTTCTAACTTGAGGAAATCCTCAGCAGTGTCTGATAGACTTGTTAGTGTCCTGTGTTTTGTCATTTTAGTGCGACCCTTCATCCTACAAAAATTGTCAAAATTTAAAATGATTGAAGTGGAAACAGCCAAACTAAAATTTCAGGAAAAGGAATTAGTAATTGGAATTTGTATGTGAAAGTCTCCCACACTGTGTAAATACATTTGAGTATTCTTCTTGCAGTTTGTGAGGTGATGCTCACTTTGGATGTACAAAGTACATAGATGCTTCATGCGAATTATGTACCTTGTCACACTATTCTGAAAGTAGAATTATTTTATTTAGCTAAACACACAAAAGATCATTATTGGTAAAATATATGAATTATTCCTACAGTCAGACTAAAACCTACATCTTGTTGCTGAATGAAAAAAAAAAATGTTTAGAAAATTACAAGTTAAATCACCTAGAACGACACAGAGAATGCTGGAGAGGAAGGAAGATGATACATACAAAGTGCCCATCAGTAAGTTCAGTTACAGTTCATCATATCATACCAGAGCCCCTGTTTCAATAATCTATTCTTGTGCTATGCATGGAACAAGGAGCTTTGAAGCAACCTCTTGCGTTAATTTTGCATGAAAACACCATCTGGCCCTAAACAACTATCTAGGCTATGGATCTGTTATAGCCTAGATATGGTCAACATGATATTGAAAGGTCAAAGAAGGGTCTAATTATATGCCTTAGTACTTAGAGGCCATGGTCACTGGAGCATGAACATAATCACTCAGGCCAAACAAGACTCATTTATAATTTTAATTATCAGTGAATCAGACATCTCTCAAAGAGTTGTTCCATGTAAAAGAATTATATGACTGTTGCTGAAAATAACTGTCTTGTCTTGTTTGTCTCTAAAATTACCCCTCGAGATACCCTCAGTTAATTCCCTGTTGATATATTTAGAATCCATCAATCTTCTCAACCACTGCATATTAACATATTTGGAGTATTGTATAATTGCTCACAAAACCCCCTTGTGTTACAGCAGTGCAATGTGTTACAACAGACTTTTCAAAAATCCAGGATTCCAAACCTGAGAAATATCAAACTAGGGCTGGCCATACAATTTCATTCACTCCTTTGTGTGCAATGACGCAACATGTACAAAACAGACTGTAATGATATTTTAACAAGTCTCTTGCCTCATTCATTGCACGTGTAGAGGGAGGGAACTGAGCTGTAACTAAAGGAACACCCACTTTGGTTGTTGGGGGAAAAAAAGAAGTTATGTTTTGAAAGAGGCTGGGATGATACGAAAGATACATCAGTTGATAAGCTGACCTGGAAAGCGTATACAACTTGTTCACCTGCCACAGATGCTATATAGTGCAACATAAATCACTCAAATCACTTTTTTGCCCTAGATGGCCACTAATTCCTCAATTTTCTTTTTGTCAGTCCCGAATTCAGGCATCGGGTTTGATTTACAGAAGTGTGAATACAGTTCTGCAAATAGAGCATGTTCAAAAGTGACCTCAATGCAAGTTGAGCTTTCAACATATGAAGTGCTTGTTGCCACTAAGTATTCTAAAGTGGATACCCTAGGCATCTTACATTCAGTATCCAAAAATCAGTGCAGCAGTTCCCAGCTCTTCTGGAACAACACTTGCAAGCACTGTCTTCCTGTCCTACTCATCCTCAACTTCCATCAGTTTTACTTCCCCACTGGATATTTTCCGTGCTCACCACCGCATCTCTACCATCAACACTTGACCAGCTGGACAGACCACAGCTCACTGAGGTGTGGGAACATAAACGGTGCTGTTACTGCAGCCAAACAGGGCCACTGGAGCTACAGTCACTGCTGGAGGCGCGGCTGTGTCGGATACTCTAGCTGTAATCATCAATGCAAAGCTTATGGGAAAGTTGTTAATTCAGGGTCAGATAGAAGCAGTAGGCACAAAGATAAACACTTCATACTAGAAAACAAAGTACTATGTACAAATATATTTAGACAAGCTATAAAGGACATGACTTTATAGTGTTAAAAATGGTGTACTGTGATTCCTAAACAACGACAAAAATCCACTACTACTACTCCAGAAAAAAACAAACCCTCAGTTTCCTTCTCTTTTGAATACAGTCATCACTCAGATCACTGATAAAAGACTTGAGTTTGTTTTGGTCTTCAGCTAACATTTATGTCACTATACCTGTCAATTTGTTTTGTGTAATTAAGAGTCCAGGAAGTGCTTATCTGCACTTTCTTTACGTGATACTTTATGTACTACTGCCTTATTTACACAGAGCATGAAAACAGTCACCCACTTGTCTGCCGGACATTTGAAGATCTGTGAAAAGACATCTCACAAGGATGGCTGGACTCTCATCCCTCCAAATAATCTCAGCTGGGTCACAATGGGCAATGAAGCCTTGCCAGGTCAGCTTCCTGGGGAGCATCCAGCTGTACTGTCAGCCCAGCCTCCCCCCTAAGCGTAACTGCCCTCACCACCTGCCCTCTGCTAGGTTTCTGCTGTAGCCTGGCTGCACTTCAGAGAGCATGTTGTGCACAGGGTGCACCTTCTCCTGCTTGGTGCCTTGATCGCTGACTGCTTAGAAGACTTCCTTTTCCCAAAGGGCCTCAAGGGCCCTCTCACAGCCTTAACCAGTAAAAGAAAATAGTCTATAGCTCAGCAAGTTACATACACTCGCATTTACCTGACGTGAACTTCAAGGGGACCACCTGCACACTTAAAAGTTAAGTACCACCTAGTATTTTTGCTGAACCTGGGCACTAACAGGGAGAACACCTTCTACTACACAGCTAAAATGGCTTCATTTTCCACATTTATACCCATTAAACACTCTAACACCACTGAACCCAGCAGTTACACCACCACCACCAAACTGGAGTAACCTACACTGTGTATACACTGTGGATTAAAGTGTGCTCGGACACGCAGAAAACTCCCCAGTCCTAGTCACCCCATCACCAGATTTGTTGACCTACTGTACCTCGTCTCTCTTCTTGCTCAAACCCCCCACGTCCTTCCAGAGGAAAATGACAGCACTGGGAGATGATGGGTGCTCAGACCAGGTCTGACGGGCTGTCAGCAGAACTCTCAGTATCCACAGTCTGCCTGCACAGCCAACACCAGTGTCACAAAGCGACGCTGCACATACTCGCCCCGCAGCGCAGACACGATCATAGTGACTGCTATTCTAAGCGCTACGCACACATAGTCTGTTTGCAAAATAGGCTTTCAACAGTAATAAATGTTTAGCATTACAATTTCAGTCTCAGGAAAAAAAATCTCTCAGTTTCAGCACTGTATTGAGTTTGCAAATTAAAAAAGGAACGCTTAACACATTTGACCGAGTTCAATACTACATCGTATACTGCCATTGTTACCAGCCATTTTACACATGCATAGGTTAGCACAGATTTCTCCCATGCTTATAAATGACTAGATAGAAAAAGAACAGATAGTTGTATAGTCAAAGCAGCTGGAGTAAAATGTAGAACTAGAATCAAAGGCAAAGATACTTATTAAACAGAAAAAAGTAATAAATTGGATCATTTGCTTCCATATTTATGCTTTCAATCGTTAATCAAATCCATTTCCATTTCTAATTTTACAATTTTTCTTTTCTTTTGACCTTTAATAAAATGTTTCAATTGATCAGGGTAATAAAAATGTGAATTATATGAGCTGGCACAGACAAAGAAAGACCGTTGAGTAATCTGTGTTCCAGATATAACAAGGAAAATGCCTGTGATTAAGTATATGCTAAAAGAGATCTTAAAAAAACCCCAAGTATCATATTTTCCACTTAAGAATTCAACAAAGAACAAACTTAAAAACCAAACATGGACAACCAAAAGAAAGGGTTTGTGGGACAGTAGTGGTCATTGAGTTGATGTACAGAATCTATTTGCTCATTAATACAAAAATTTTTTTTTAGCACAAACAAGATCATATTCTCATCTGTTCTTGAGGTTTATTTTAACTATATCCCAAATAATAAATTGCTTAAATTGTTTCATAGCATAAGCACTTAGAATTGTTTTTTGGGTTTTCTAACCACCAGCGCAGTACTATGTCAGCAAGGATGTAATCAAAGAAAACGGCCTGCTGAGCCTGCCAACCAGTAATATTATTTGTTTCAATAGCTTTCCTTTGAATAGCTAGTATTGATTTTCTACATCAGAACTCTTATACAAAGAGCATTAAAACAGAAATTATACTTCCTATTTTTTCTCCATCTTATTAAGCACCATTGCTGAAGACTAACAATACAGTCACCAGTGATTTAAAAATCTGAGCTAAATAGATCGACCATTTAGGAATTCTAGGAAATTTTTCTTCTTTTTAAAGAGTTCTTGCTACAGAGCAATGCCACTTCTGACAGAAAGGATGGGGTTTTTCCCTGCATAGAGACAATGAGCTAAAATGCATTATTCCATTACTATCTGGCCTCAGTTACTTGTGTTCCTCAAAGTATTCCTCACAAAGTTCAGGTAAGCGAAGGCATCATGAAGGAAGGAAAGAACAAAACAGAGCAAAGGGTACCAGGGGACTGGTGGAAAGAAGAGGCTGAACTCTGGGAAAAGAGATCCGGGTCAGAGGTGTGTTTCAGAAGCAAAGGAAGGAGCAGGGTATGTATAGGAAGACTGGGGAAGCAGGAACATTTGGGACAGGCAACAAAGGGAACTATGGCTACCGGGAAAGAAAAGTTAAAGACATTCAGCGCTTCAGAAGACTTCTCAGTTCAGAAAAATATGTGCATGCAAGGAGAAATCCATAATGACAGGCAGTTCAACAGGTTTTCTTACGCCTTCAGCAACATCCACGCTTGCCATACTTACCAACAGTCGTAACAGTCTGCGAGGACTTACAGGCCTCAGTTAGCAATGCTCTTTAGCATCTCTCTTTCAAGTAACAGCAGCATTTTGTTCACTTCCAAAGTGTAATATATTTTCTTAAAAAATGCTAAGGAGCTAGAGAGCTAGTACTGAGTCAAATTTAGTGGGATTAGCCATGTACATTGGAGAACAAAGACTGGGCTCAGTTTTAAATTTTGACTGAGAAAGTACCAGCATTTATCAACATGCTCGTTATCGTTAGCTGAAGATCAATTTTCAGTGGTTGCATTTCCATCATACCATGATAGTTTTGGTGTTGTGTTATGTTTACATCACAATGTTTTAATTAGACTTAACAGAGCTCCATAGCAAGGCTTTGGTCCCACTATAGTTGTACACAATACTGAGAGTATTGTTGCCAACACTTAGTTGAACGAGGATGACCCTGGAGTATCCCTAGTGACAATTACTGCAACAGGATCACTAAAGAGATGTGAGGTGACATACTGTGCTTGCACTCTGCCTAGACACTTGGGATTAGATATGTCCAATAAAAGACACAGGGCTCTGTAAAGAACGAGTGATGACATTTAACTTCTAGGCTTCTGATCCCAAGGAGGGAATTCAGATTTCAGAGTCTGATGTCTGTGATGCATGGAGGAACCTGGCATTTCAGAGTGGGATTCAAAACAACCAGTGCACTGAAGTCCAGAGAAAAATCAGCACACACTGCATCTTAAATGCCAGAGCGAATACACTTATTCAGAGATGTAGATGCGTGCTAGCACACAGAGTACTGGACCTTCTTCTGAGGGTAGGCTTTTGCATCTAGTCTTTATGAGATCTGAACAGGGTTTCCTAAATATGACTGATATGGTGGTGATTACACTGTTCACCTTCATATACTATCACAGCACTCATACCTTTGCTTAGGGTGCACGAGGTCAGGTTCAATGCCTTCCTTGCCTCACGAGGTTCAAGTCCATGTTTTCCAAGGAAACTGCCTTTACCCCAGGGTGTATAAAAAGCTACAAAGCAATTCCTGTGATTCCTCCTGCTAACCCTGTGCTATTACACAGAAAGAAATACTGACCTGAGGGGGAAAGAAAAAAAAAACCCACAAAACACCACAAAACCAACCATGAGAAAGAATGAGCAGAGCTGGTTTTATAGATAGGGTACTTTGCCTCCAGGTTCCCGGATTATGATCTTAGTTCCTGAGCCCATATTGGGATAGCTTCTACCCTTGTGGCAGTTTTCTTGAAGTGTCTAAGTTGGCCTGAGAAGAGAGAATTGAGGCTCTTTTCTAACACTGGCACACTACACCACCACCTCAGTCATTCAGCTATTCCACCAGCTGCACGGTAACATCACTCACACCCTGTGAATTTCTGGCTTTCCTTTATAATTACTCTCATTCATTCTTCTACGTTACAGTCCACTCTTTTAAGCACTAATGTATTTTAAGTTATCATTAGCTCAGTAGGGCACTATCTCCCCACAGAAAAACTCCACCTTTGTGCTCGAGGAGCAAACAAGTGACTAGAAACACCACCTAACAATATGCTATCAGAACTAGAAGTCTCAGAGAGAGAGAAATGAGGTGGGGGAATCCAATTAAAGGAGAACAACTAAGATGAAAACTTCAGCCCCAGCTTAAGCAAAATCTAAGAGGAAGTTTTGATTACTACAGTCTGTTGGAGTATCAGCACCAGTTCTGGACTAATAAGAGAATATTCAAACAAAAAGCATATTAACTGAGAGTGCACATTTTTATTTAATTAGAGGTAAAACAGAAAGAACAGTAATAGGTCAATAATAATGACTTATTACTTCCTTTATGTGGCACATTTACAATAAATGGTAATTTACCATTAGAGAGACTTATTAAATTTTTTTCTGCTAAAGAAATTAACATTAGTCATGTGGAGAAAGAGAAGGCTCTCCATTTCCAGCTTGAGGATTTGCATTCAACAAGGCAGTCTGAGGATATTACAGACCCCATTCCCCCTTTAGCAATGCAGGAAGAATTAAAGCATAACCACGTATGACATCATTCCAGCTGTACGCTGATGGGCTACAGATCGTTTCATCTATGCTATTTGAAAAACATTCCACTTTCCAGTCATTAGACTTGCTAAATGGATTCACCTGCCATACCCTTGGAATCATTAAAAAAAAGAAAAAAAATCTTTGGCACACAAGAGCCTTTCTTTAGTTTTATTCTTATAGCTGATGTACTATTACTTTTACATCCTAAAAATAACTAAAAATTATTTTTCTCTTACTCCATTGGAAAAAAAAATCTGCATCTACATTTCCTGCTTTTATTCTTGCTTTAGTTTTTTTTCTAAGTTTCTGATGAACTATCTTCACAAAACAGATACAGTATGACTTCCTAGACAAAACTTGTCATTACCAGGGCTGCACTGTGCCTTAGTATTTTTAAATAACTGCCTGTTAGCCTGTTCCAAAGAAAAGAGGATCAGTTTACTGATCTGAAGTCTACTTCTGGTAACTTCCTTAATTATTTGACATGAAGATAGAGAGCTGCTATTTAACACTCCTTCCAATCACAGGAAAATATCACACCATTTGTGCACTCATTATGGCTGCACTCTTAACTTCAGACTCATTTAAAAGCTTCAACTCTACAGGTGGGATTTTCAAAGCTGCCTCTAGGTCATTAATTTCTAATTGGACACCCCAATGCTCTAGGCAAGTTTTAAAAATCTCATCCTAAATAATCAATATTCTACTTCCTAATAACCTGGTCTGCAAAAGAGTTGACAGGACAAAACATTTAGCTACTGAAAGAAGAGTGCTGTGAACATGGCAGGAAAAAAAAAGATTGTATATCCTCGTCTTAATAGTAGGATTATTTCCTGCTCCCCATAAGTATTGAAAGGGACCAGACTGACAAAGGAGGGAGATGAGAGCAAATCTTGACAAAAAACAAACAAAATCATGAATCAAAGCTTCACACATCTCATGAAAACAGAATATATCCAACAGCGCTATGCACCGCTTGGGTGTATGTTCAGAGTAAGTTTAAAACAATACAGTCCACATGGTAAGAAAAAGCCAAACAGTTTAAGAGGATATTTAAAAAAACTGTATAATGCCAGAAAGCAACGTATTTGATAAAAATAAAACCAAATAATTAAGGTATAATTACAAATTTAACCCCACATTTTTGAAATGCAGACAATAGGGATTTAACACAGCAAGATAAATATCAGATCCTATTGGGTTAAGTACGTTATAACTACTAGTTAAACATAAAATAAGAAGATTTCATTCAGGATATACATCAGCCTGAGTGACCTAATGAAAAGGAGAGAACTAATCACATTAAATCTATGGCAACAGCAGGAAAAAAAAATATCAGTGAAACATTTGGGAATATCTCACCAATTCAAGACTGTAAATAATTTGAAACATACCACTCCAAATACACCAGAAAGGGGGAGGAGAGAAGGTAATCTAATATAGACTATCCCTACTCTAATTAGCAGGCATTTGAACAATTGAATTTTCTAGGAGGAAAGAAAAATAACCTAGCCCAAAACACACTCATTTAAGATTTTAATTATTAGTTTCTCTGCGTTTCCTGTATTCTGTAACAGTTATAGAACTGGGTAATAATTACTTTGTGGAGTCCTTCCAAAGTAAAATATCCTTAACCACATTGAAGCAGAAAAAGGATTCCATCTGTTTTAACACACTGTATTTTTAAAAAAACCCAAATCTTTAAGTTTTGAAATCCAGGTAATTCTGTGTAATCAGAAGGACACAGCTCTTTCCCTTATGGTTCAGCCTATTTGTTCTATCTGCCACTCTGAGACCCGACACAGCTTAGAGCACTGTAGTTCTTATCACAAAAGCCTCGATCCTTAAAACACTAATTACACATTGGCATTTATAGGCTAGATAGCACACTACGTTTGATGCTACAACTGGGCAACAGAGCGCGATGAACAGCAATACAGGGAAAGTAAAATCTGGCAACAAGCATGGCTACAAAGCCCATTTGAGAATGCAAACTAAACAGCTGCATATGGCAAATATATGTGTGTGTATATATGCACAATCACTTAAGGTTTATGGCTGAAGGACACTCAGTGCAGTAGTCACAATTATTATATTTTCATACATATAACCTGCAGGTTATTTTAAGTGACAAACCAAAATGCTTCCTCACAACAGCTCATAATAAGCATTAGTGCAGGTTATACAAGTTTAACCAAGAGTCATACTTCTATGGTTCCCAGGTTCAAATTTTCTAATAGCTCCTTTGCCTCTGCCTTGATTTTTGCACGTTACCTGATGATATGGATTATGCACGCAAAAACACAATAAAATTATACCTCTTCAACTACTTTTTTTTTTTTTTTAAATCAGCCTTTATTGGTAATAGGTGTATCAAACACAATCAAGATTTTAGTACAGTATCTGTCAAGCAAATTCAAGTTTCCTTACTTTTACAGCTTCACAGCTGGCTCCTGTTATGTTCTTGTAAACTACATATTTCATATTTAGTCTGACTGGAATTGGTAATCTGAAATATTTAAAAATATTCTGCTACTAATACTGCTCAGTAGCTGATCTGTAACTCAGCAGATGATTTTTGGAAAGAGGTAGTGTTCTAAATTTCAAATATTTCAAAATACTTTAAATAGATTTTTGTATTTTGAGCATAACTAGGAGATGCATTTCTCACTGTTTTGTTTTATAAACTGACTCTGTATGCATTAAAGGAAATTTTGCATAATGAAGGAGTTCAAGTTATAGAGTGAAGAGGCAGTGTGGACTGAGCAGGTGGAGTTCCTGAATAAGGTCAGCAACAGGATTTAACACGCACAATTCTCTTTGTGACTTTGTCCAAAGACTTAGTTCAGACTCAATGAGTTCTACATTCTCCACATTTCAAGCTGTGGTAAAGGAGTAACATTGAGATTGATCACATTGGGACATTCTTTGAATCACTCCAACTCATAAAATACATTAACAAAGCTTTTCTTTCTAGTATATCAATAGCTGGTGATTTTCTTGGCTTTCTTTACAGAGGTATTGCTGCCCTAATGCACATAAAACTCTAACGCTGCATCCAAGACCAGTAATTGTTTTTTTTAATAATCCCTGGTGTTGATTTCAAAACACTGGAAATCAATTTTGCAGACTAGATACACACATTGTGTAACACTGGGGCTTTCAAAAGGCGAGCAACACCAGACACCATCTGACCAGTATTTTACCTTTCCTATTTTGATACTACGCTTTCGAGTTGTGAACAAAAGGGACGTGGTCTCTGCAGTGATCCTATCCAGAAGACCACCGTACATCGACCTAACAGTTAACTTGAGCAGTCTCAGGCTTGTGCCGTGCTGCCTGTACAGCCTGGCCTTCAGCCCTGTGATGTGCTGCTCATATCTCCTGGCCGTGGGATAAACTTAGGGTAAACGTAGGGCTAACTGCAATGGAGGAGCCTGTGGGCAGCTCCCACTTCGTACCGGCGATGATGCCACCTGCCTGGCCTTGCCTTTATCTAACGAGCGCAGCAACAAGTTCTCATGTGAACATCCTTTCTGTTTGACAGTAGGAATGATGAATAGAGTTGTTTTCTTGTTAGAAAGTGTTATAAGAGCTTGAATGACCAAAATGGAGTAATGTTTTACACAGGCAGGTCTGCACGGTGTGCTGTACGTGGATCAGAGGCCCGTTTTGATGCTGCATAGCTCAGGGTTCCCAACATCTAAAGCGATGCAAGATTTTACTATTCTCTTCCTCTTTTTAGTGTTAGCTCTAATAAGTTCCATTTTAAATGACACTTCACAGAATTCGAGTGACTTTTCTACTGGAATCATAATGGATCAGCATCTCCTGGTGCAAAACAGTCTCAAAATATACACTTCTAGCAAATACAGGCCTATTCTGCACTCCTCATGGCCACTGAATTGTAGTTGACCAAATAAATATTCTTTGTATGACCAAATAAATATTCTTTATATGGCTTGTGTACAACAGAATACTTTAAACACATCCAAATCAATAGGAAATTCTCCCTATCTGCCATTCTCCGCTTTTTACTAACCACACAGTTTTGCATACACAAGTTTCTCATCAATATTTCCAACACCTATGCTAGCATCCAGTTCTTAATATTAGCTTAGCCTTTCAAAATTTTAATGAAAATTTGGAGAAATAGCGTGAAAATTAAGCAATGGGTTAAAACCTGAGAACTAGAGTGAGAAATTACATTATTATTACTTGTCCTGACTGACCAAATATGCTAACATAATATGGAATTAAATTATTACTTTTTTAAATTAAAGTAGTTACACTGCTGCAGCCATACAGACCTCAGAACACTTTAAAGAAAGTGAGGCAGGCACTTTACAGGAGAACAGCAACAGGATTTTAAGTTAATTCACCACAGTGTAAAATATTATACTAGTCGGGAAGCAGCCATACTTAACTCATCCATAAACTGAGCAGCCAAACAGACTAGATTACAAGTATAAAATGAAGTTGACCACGGTCTATTGCAACTTATGCATACATACATTACTTGTACCAGTGCCAATCCTCACGCAAAACGCTCTGCATCCTGGGCATTCCCAAATTGCACAGGAAATTGCTTTACCCAGTCATTCATAAAACACACTGTGTTAGAGGTAACTTTAACCCAACATTTGATTCCTTATATGAAAGTGGGTGTAGCCACTGGAAAGACAATGCCACTTTACCTACCAAGGACAGTAGAAATGCTTCACAACTGCATATATAGCATATTGGATTAAGAAATCCTTTGTGTTTTACACATCATCCTTAGTGGACGGGAGGGGAGAGGAAGGAATGAGGAGACACGAAATTGTGCACCAGTGATAACAGAGGCAAAGCCTTGACACCTTTTCTGCTGCCACTGACGTTCACCCACGAAGGTACAGGGGGCTACTGGAGAAGAGAGTCCCCAGAAGAGCATGTATCTGCTTCTTTGTCCTAACTCGTTTTGCCCCACATTGTGCTGAACCACCCCAAGCAGTTCCTCTGTGAATATATACAATTTTCCACAGAGATAAATAGGCAATTGAAATCTAAAGACCCATGACCATACACTTTTTATATACAAAATACTGTAATCTTGTAATCAATGTGCTATTTAACACAAAGCCAGTGCAGCCCCTGGGGGAGGGGAGCTGTGCTGTGAATGCTTAGTTCGGGTGATAAGGTTTGCTGCTGTCTTTCTTCTTCATGGAAATAAACAGGACCTTAACATTACTGCGCAACAATGCTATCTGATGGTCACAGCGTCTTGGATTCATCAAAAGCAACTACAGAAAAGAGCTGGCAACACAACCCTTGTAAACAGGGCATAAGCATACCTATTGGTTCAGGTGTCCACGTCCTCATAGGGCTCAGAGGGAATTCACTGCCACACTCACCACAGCACTGACAAGGACTTTTGAAAACTCATAATCAGCTGGGAGAGACTGAGAAACTAGAAAAAAAGAAATCACAGCATTGTTTGGCACAACTACAAAGAGAGGTATGCTTCTAATAATTTCTATTATGAAAGTGTCATTATGTAGGAAAAACATTTGTGGACTTTCAAGCTTTAAAAGAACTCAGAGAAGAAGCAGGATAGCATCTACTGAATACCATTGGTTTACAGAGAGTATTTCAAATCTAATTAAATTACTAATCCATTCTTTTAATCTGATAATGTTCTATTAGGTGAATGTAACACCTTTTTCTTTTTTTTTAGTGAAGCATCTAGTACTACCATCTTTTTTACATTTAATTAGACAATAAGGAATTAAAAGCCAGCTAGATAAAACTAGAAACAGACACAATAACTTGAAATAATTATTCAATTTCTACATGTGTATTTAAGCAAGCTGCTGCCCTGTCCTTTCTACTGATGACCACTGGTGGAGACAGAACAGTGAATTACACCGATAATAGCTCTAGCACTGTATAACAACTGATTTGAAGCAGAGTATTAAATATAGAAGTTGCTTCATGTGGAATGGGAGGGTTGTTGTTTTGGTTTTAGCTAGCATTTTCATTTGTAATTAGGAAAACAGTGTGAAAAAACATACTCATGATATTTACAGCTGGTAGCAATTTGAGATAAATGGCAAAAATGCATGAGATTACAAAATTTGAAGAAACAAGGTAAATTAGAAACACATGCAAACTTCATACGTGGCAAGTATAATCCGAAGCACAGAGGCAAGAAGTGAACAAGCAACACAGAAAGCAAACTATCAAAGGAGAACATTTCCTTGTGAGCTCTTCCAAGTCCTATTAAGCAAAGTTCAAGTACTCTCTTGGTGCTGGCCACCTTACCTTCTGTTGAAAGCTGAAGAGGCAAGAACAGGTGATGTGTCCATTCTTCAGTTTCCAGTTCAGAGCCAGGCACATTATAATGTAAACCACTATTGATTTCAGTTCACTTTAATACCCTGGACTGTGAACTGTGGTGGTAGAGGGCTCCAATCCATAATCCCTGTCAGATTTAGCTGCCACAGCTAAATCCACAGAGGTTGTGAATAAGAGACCTTAAAAATCATTTCAAAGCGAAATATGATCCAAAAGGCAAGTACAATTTGAGGATATATACACTGAATCATGAGGTAAATTATCAGCTAGCTCTTCTCCTAAGATGGACAGAGACAGTTTAATTGAATGCATACCATGATGAACCAGAAGCTCAGACATGCTGTGTTATGAAACCACTGCCTGAGTGGCAGGGGCAAAATGAAGCCATGGCAGTCGGCAGGAATACGAGCACCTTCCATGATTTGGACACTTGTCCTGACCTCTGCATTGCAACACATCAGCCCTTCAGGGAACTAATTCTCCCCACGTCTTTTCCCTCACCCCAAAAAATAACTCCCCAAGAAGAGAGCCAAACCACTTTGCCACTGTACCACGGTACAGCCCCTGGCAGATGTTCTGCACGGGCTGGGTGGGTAGGATTACCAGAAACAGTACTGCTAAAAAGTCTGTGACATGCAAACATTGCACAAACTAGTTGCGGGTCCCCTGACCTTTTGCCTTTTCGTGCTTTTGCTTCCCAAGCCTACAACTATGTTCAGACCATAATCTTCCAAATACAGCCACCCTCCTTGGCTGAGGTCAAGGATTTAAATGTCTATTCTGTACAAGCTTTCTTATGCATGAAATAATCATGGTACAGATTTATTCTGTCTTTCCACAGACAGAAATCCACAGTCGAGATATCTAGCCCAGTCGTAGCTATTTATCTAACTGTTGATACCTGCAGTGCAAGATTAACTCTACCTGAAGTGACCAGAAGAATAACTAGGAGTAAAGGAAAAAAGAATAAAACCATCAGATTAACTCTAAAAAAAAGTCCTTCTATAGATAAAATAAAGGTGCCACATCTTGGATTTTTCTTTTTTCTTTTTTTTTTTTTTTTTTTTTAAGGATTAGGCAGAAGCCTCTAACAGATATCCCATAAATAAAGTTCTGCTAGACAGGACAAGTTGATGACTTCGCAGACTTTCTCCATCAGCAAGTCTTACTGTCATAACTACCTCAAACAGTAACAGCAGTCAGTCTCTGCTGCCTCTTGGCATCCAGAAATACTTCTCCAGCATTACATGACTAACCAGAGAGTAAAATTCACCCCCATGCCTAGGCTACTTCTGTGATTTAAGATACTGAATCTAAACTAAACCAATGTGGTTCAGTCTAAAGGAGATAAGAGACAGTGATAACCCCATTTTATTTGCATTTATTTTTTCAACACTTTACAGTCTAAACTTTGGCAGGCAAGCACTGCTGTCATATACACCAAAACACTCGTAAGAAATAAATATGTCCAAGCACTTTGTGCATGCCATTATAATGCGTACAAGTTTTGAAAATGCAAGCTGCAGATCACATATACAGAGTGGAAACCCAGGGACCCGCCCAATTCATAGCCCTGGGGAACTAGGCAATTCACAGGGGCACTATCAGAAGATGAGATATTTACAGTGACAAACTGGCACCACTGAGGCAAATACTAATGAAGCAATGTCAGAACAGTGCCCGCAGGGCTCAGGATCTTCTACAGGTATTTTAAGAGAAATCTATGATCTCTGGTATCAAAAGCCACAGGAAGATCAGTAAGAATTAAAATTGACAATGTGCCAGAATCCACCTACTATAAAACAGAAGGTCACTACAAATCCTCATTAAAGCTGTCTCACTGCTTTGGCCTGATTGAAATTTTTCAAACAGTTTATTATTACCATGAAGGTAAGGGCTGCAGTTGCCCTGCCACAACCTTTTTCCAGGACCTTTGCTAGAAAGGTAGATTTGAAACAAGGTGGAAATCTGAGAAATTGCCTGCGGACAGCAAAAGGCTGCTTAATCAACTGCTCCAATCTCCAGCAAAGAAGGAACTCCTAGAGATGCCAAAGAGGTGTTAATGATAGATATTATAAAAGGCAACTGCTACAGTATATCTTCCAAGGACTGCTACAAAAGCCTTGCTGGCAAAAGATCAAGAAAACAGCTTGCAAGTGCAGGACCATATCTATAATAAAAGTACAATGTGACAGGTTTAAAATCCATAAGCTATGCTGAAGTACCTAGTTCAGAATCCCAATGACCCAGCTGGAACTGAAGTTGTTGAAAGCCTTGGTATTTAACCACCACAGGAAAAAAGACAAGACCCCAAAGACTTCTCTCACCCTCTCACATCTCCTCTCCACTAGACCTTATGCCAGGAACCACAGCAGCCCAGATTGCTTGTCTGTACTCAGTTGGTTTCCACCACTATGCTTGGAAAACTTCAGCAGATCATAATTGTGAAGAATTTTGAGGCAATGTTTTAGCAGGCGATGTGGCCATCCATTCACAGAAGTACAGTGAGTTCCTCCCAACTCGGTTCCTCTTGTCTCTTCATTTACTGTTCTTAAGGTCTCCCCAGAGCCTTCTCCTCTCCAGGCTGAACAACCCCAACTCTCTCAGCTTGTCTTCACAAGAGAGGTGCTCCAGCCCTCTGATCATCTTTGTGGCCTCCTCTGGACTCGCTCCAAAAGCTCCATGTCTTTCTTGTACTGGGGCCCCCAGAGCTGGACACAGTACTCCAGGTGGGGTCTCACGAGAGAGGAATAGAGGTGGAGAATCACCTCCCTCGACCTGCTGGTCACACCTCTTTTGATGCAGCCCAGGATACAATTAGTTTTCTGGGCTGCGAGCACGCATTGCTGGATCATGTCCAGTTTTTCATTCACCAACACCCCCAAGTCCTTCTCCTCAGGGCAGCTCTCAATCCATTCTCCACCCAGCCTGTATTTGTGCTTGGGATTGCCCCGACCCATGTGCAGGACCTTGCACTTCAATGTGGTTCTTCATGGGCCCACCTCTCAAGCCTGTCAAGGTCCCTCTGGATGGCAAATTCACACAAAGACATTCAAAAGCAAGCAGTTAGAAAAAGGAAAATATATTGCATCCAGAGCTTTGTTTTGCTTTATTTTTAAACTTAAAACTTGCCCTAATTTAGCTAGGGCTGAACCTGAACAAAGTTTAAAACAGATCAGTAGAGATAAAAAAAAAGAAAACGCAGATTTAAGGCTCATCCTTAAGCCTGAAGAAAAAAAAAACCTCAATAAATTGGTCATCTTTTTAAGTCAGAAACAAGAAAGAAAATCTGGAAATGTTATCAAATGGTTGCTCTTTCAGTTCCAGCAGATTGTCACTGTACCCCCAAACTCCAGCCAAACAAAAAAAAAATCTCCCAACTATCCAAACCTCCCCCCACTAACCCCCCAAGGATGACAAAGGAGCAGCATTTCAGTACTGCCCTTTGGGTTAAGTCTGAGAGGGTTTAGCATTTGTTCACATCTTTGGCAATCTCGCTTCTTTGGAATGTTATTGTTATGAGTATTTTGTGCTCTACAAGTTAATACAGAGAGTGGTTATTTTTTTCCTTTTAACCTAGAAGAATCTTTTCTTTAACCATTTTTGGCTCAGATGAAAACTCTTCATCAGGCTCATGCGAGCTCACTGAGAACCTAGATGACAGCCAAACTTTTCTGTACTGTGTACTGTACAACTATTTTTTATAAGTGTTGTGGTTTTTTTAGGGTGGATGACAGTTATCCCACTTCAGTTTTGCTTTTCCCATTATCTGCTTTGGGTTTTTTCTAACAACAGCTTTGCTTGTTCCAGGTTGGAGCGAGCAATCTGCTTCCTAGTGGCATTTCAATTGAGCCAAAGTTAGACGAAATTTGATCCTACTAAACATTTTCTTTCAGAAATGATAAACGTACCATTACCAAGTATTTGTAATAACAGAAGAAAGTGGCTGCATGTAAACACAATCCTGTAGGGAAGTTTTTGGGAAAGGAGCATGAGCTTACACTCAAGTCCTGAGGAATGAGTATTCTGAACTCTTGAAAGGAGAAGTAATGGAATTCACTAAGAAAAAATGGTTGAGTTCTTCACAAAGCCTCTGGTGAGATTATTACTGAATGGACAACAAGGGAATCAACAGTGGAATAGGTCATCAGTGACACATGAAGAGGAAATGTGGAAAAACAAATAACAGCTGAAAACAACAGCCCCCGTTTCAGTTCTTCACTATCTCTAATGTTAACAGAAAAGAAATAGATAAATTCTGGGTCAAATTTGTGACCTAACATACCATCCTCTCTCCAACAGCAACTGTTGCCAAAGCTCCAGAGAAGATCTAAAAAATCCCATAATAGAAAGCTGTGATTTCCAGAAGCGTTTTCTTTTTGTCTTCAGCTTATGCCCTCCTGTAACTTTGTATGCGCACACACCACCTCTGCCATAACCTCAGATAATGACATTACTTATACAAAACATCCGCTTCTTCCTCTCCCTCCTGAAACCTCCTCCAAGCTCTGATTTACCTTTACAGCAATGAGAGGAAGCAGCTGTTCGAATGATACATTAAAAAGTATTTTTCCCTCTAGGGAAGGTAAAAAATGTAAAACATCCAGCATCTACTTTGCTTGTACCATAGCCATTTCACCTAAACAAAGAGGAGATAAAATGTATAAGGTTATGTCACTGTAAATAAGTAGTGAAGTCAGATTTGCATATTTTACACCAATTCTGTCTTTGCTTTATATAGATGTAAAGAAATAAGGGCTTCATTATTTTGTCTAGAACAAAACAAAGGTTAGTGGCATTCTTACCGTATCATCTGTTTGCCCTCCCACAGCTGCTTATTTATTTCTTATCTACTATAAACAATGATCAGGGTTTTCCACTTGAACTGCTCCATCTCTTATGAAACCAGTGCTGTACTATCTGGATGTCACAAAACTGTTTTCATGTTTGGGCTCCTGCAGGGCTAGCAGGAACAGTTAGGTGATATTCCAATACTACGTTATAATAAATGCATTAACAAAAACTTTAAACATTTTCTTATAAACTGGTTTCCCTCAGACTTGAGCCAAACAAAATACAGAAGTGTATTGCATGTGTGCTGAACACAATGACACACCTATGATAGGTGTGATTGGTACACAAATCACACAGTAGGCATGCTGTGAGCTCATTTTTCTGAAATGGAGATGTAGGTCCCTGGTATGGCATCTAGAGATGTGAAACTTTGCAACAGAGTTATAAAACCCATCATAGCTCTCTCACAGAGCCAGGTCCATATTCTGGTTCTATTGGTCTGGACATGAGGAATGTATGAATATGACAAATCTAGCTAAGAAAAAAAACCAAACAACCAACCCCAAACAGATGTATATCTTCAAATTCTCACCATGAGCAGAATATAAAGTATGTAAAATGCAGTTTCTCTGCCTGTGTTTTCAGTTCAACCACTCTATGCTTGACTACAGGTTATCATGATAAATGATAGTTTGTTTTGAATTCATTCATTCATTAGCAGGTCTTGGCAAAAGGAGTAGTCTGAAGTCTTTTTATGATGTTGCTTAAAGCTTCTTAAAGTTTCATCTACTCACAGAAGCTGAGCGCTTATATCATGAGAAATGCAGAAAGACACAGAATTACCTAATTCCACAGCTTTGTCCCAAGGAACAAATCTGCAGGAACCCTGCAGTTTTCCAGTACATGATCCTCTTACAGCATGATCTATTGCTTAGATGTCCACATACAAATCAAATGACATTGCCTGATATTGTTTTTCCTAAGAATTATGTCTGAAACTTTTCTAGGAATATGGTTCACATAATTACCCTTTTGCATGCATGCATGCAGGAATTCTCACAAAAATCAGCCAATTAGCAATACCTGTGGGAACAAAACATATTTCACATCTCGACATTTTCAAAGAGTGAGAAAACCTCAGGGTTCCCACCTGTTTTCATAGCAGTGGGAGCCTGGGTCCTGGTCATCTGAAACATCACGTAGGGCTCCAGATGCAAACCATCATCTGCTTACTCAATAGACAGGCATTCCACCACCACCCCCAGTTTAACTTCCCCTCTGCAGCACACAGATAACTGGGCATGATGTCAGTATTTCTGTCAATGAATAGAGCAGGAACATGACTGCCAATGCGAGTGGGATACGTGGGTGGAGATCAACCCTCCACTGTCTGGCCGTGCCTTCGTGGTGAGGTTTAAACTGATCAGCAATTTGGGGACTGAATTTTCTCCAGGTCAGCTTGCAATGACAGACACACACACACACAAAAAAAAAGCAGCGTGGGGAAATTTCTGCTTCCTGTAACCATCTCTGAATTTCATTTGTCACAAAACCAGGTATTTCAGAGGCCAGGAACCCAATATTAATCAAGAAACCAAGGATGCTATGTTATGTAGTAAAATGCTAAATGTTGCACATATATCTTGAGCCCATTACAGAGCACTAGAAACAGTTGTGTAGCCGGGCTGCATATGTTCTGCAGACCTTTCAAGATTCAAGGTTTGTCATGTGGTTTCCTGACGCTGGAAGAGACTGTACTTGGGCCAACAGCACCACGCCCCCAACTTGGTGCCATGAGCTTCTCTTTCTTGCACACATCAAACAAGATACTGAAACAAATACAGAAGAGCAGGAGCTAAGAATCACCATAAACCTCCTCACTTCTGACCCAAATAGAAGGCAAACTGTAGCCTTGTCCTTGCCAACAACATGTATTTACAAGCTGGTCCACAGAAGAAAACATTTCACCTTCCTCTTTGAAAAAAAAACAAACAACAAACAAAACAATTCCTTGTTTGGGACATAAGGAGCAGACAAGGTATTAACATATTGATTATGCAAACAGAAGGTGTTCAAATGCCAGGATTAGGAGACAATACAAGAAAGAATTTTCATAAAACAAAATAGGTAATAATGAAGAAAAATCCATTCTGGTAGAAGTTCGGTCATTCTTGCATGAATACATGTATCTTTTGATAAGCAAGACAAAGCAGATCTAGTTACACTGTCCATAGGCAGAATATATTTTCATTTGTCCATAAACTGCAAGCCAAACTAGAGCAAAGGCATTGCTTGCCTGGAAGCTTACCAAATACATTTCTCCTGAAGTAGCAAAGTATATCAATAATATTACTCCAAGTCTTTTATTTCTCACTTGGTAGTAATTACTTTACTTACTCTACATCACCATTTCAGCTTTGTAAAGACACATGCAGACCCACTCTCCATCACCATTTCACCTTTGTAAAGACACATGCAGACGCAAAATAAGCTCCTATTGCAGCACAGCATTTAAGCACATGTTGAACTTAAGTACCAGTAAGTTCAGCTGGGCTGTTCACATGCTTACATCACCATTCTGATTTCTGAATTCAGACATAAGCAGCAGTATCACTGGGAAGAAGGTATCATTGAGCACAATCCTCACCTGTTCATCCCAATTGAGAGCAATGGTTCGGTCTGACCCTGTCACCTCCTGGCTGCTTTTGCAAGGAGCTAAGCACCTTCATTTGTGCAGAAGCACAGGGCAAATACCAAAACACAGTTCTTGAAGAGGGAAAAGACGCTTCTCCAACAGAAAATACTACAGAACTGATACTATACAACAAACAGCAGGAACATTTTGCTAGAACATTAAAAAAATGCTATTAGAAGTGCCTAGGGCTGTGTGAAAGAAATGTGTAAGCATAAATGCCTAAAATGAATAAAGGAGCAAAGGATCTGCTATAACGGACTAGACCAATTCTATACTTTCCCTCCAACAACAACCAGTATTAGATACCACAAATGAATATGTAAAGCACCCTGACCTGGGCAATTAAATGGCAGCCTAACTACAGTAAAAAACCTCACTGTAACCTCAACATTGAAAGGCTGGCTTTTATTTAAAGCACAAGAGTTTCTCTCTCTTTTACTTTTGAAACTCTGAGACGTGTCTGGCTGTGTGGTTCTATGCTCCACAAATGAAGGAGGAGGCCTACATTAGTTCAGAAAGGTTCAGAGAGAAAACTAGTACGTATATTAGAATAAAAAATTTGATAAAATTCTGCCTCAAAGTTCATGCCAAGCAGCAGCAAGAACCACATGATGTTGATAACAGGTATTTTCAACCTCAGGTCAAGGATACTTGCTATATGCTCTGTCAATACACTGTTAACCATGATTGATTTGGTCCAGTGACAGATAATCTATTATGCGCTCATACTTCAACCCCACTAAATCAAAGATAGTTTGTCTAGCAGAACAAAATGACACAAAATAGGAGAAAGCACAAAGTAGTAGCTTTCTTTTCACCCAACTTATCCTTCTATGAGAAAAGGAAATCAACATATAGCAAAAGGTTTGTCAAAACACAAATTTGTATCTTTCTGGAGGATGTAGGGAGGAAAAGGAGAATACTGTAAATAAAAATATATGCTGGTGAAAGAGAAGCAATAGAAGTCCTAGTGAAATGTCAGACAGAATTGCAAATAGGCTAAGTATAAAGAACAGAGGGGAGAAGTAAATTTGCCCTTGGAGTCAAGTTGTGCGAATACATTTATATAAAACCTTGGAGTGGGGGAATAGAATCAGGCTCACCATTTGTCATCATCTACAGAACAAGGGGGGGAAATAAATTATCAGAGTATTAATTAGCATAGCTTACATGCTTTTCTATTATTGCCTGTGATAGATTTGCAGCTTCCACCTTATCCTCCCTCCTACTCTTTCCTTGTCTGATGTGGATAGCTGCCTATAGACAAGATGTCTGGAGACAACATCTTCTTGCTACATGTATTCTAACACTGATATCCTAAGGCTAAAGACTGCTGAGTTCCTAATGCCAGCACAATCCACCAGTCTGTATGAAAATGGAGTACATTCATCCTCTTTTATTATTCACGCTTAATATCCTGATGTTCACAGTATCAGTAGCCTGTGTTAGTAACAGGTAACACATTTCTGTGAAGCAAATGATCTCCATTGGTCTGTCATCCAGACACCCTTTGTTGGTCAGAGCGTTGGAAGACAAATGGACTGGACAAATATACAGAAATAGCAGAGGGCATAAGTAAACAAAAAAGTATCAGACAGGTGCCCTGTGTATGTATAGAGCATTAAGTCAAATGCAAAACATACTGCTGAGCGGCATCCCTTCTCTACAACCATCCATTTTTATCCAGATTATGAAACAGCAGCCAGCTGCCCTGAGATGGATAAAAGTGCGACAGGCAAGAAACCAAAGGACTGTAAAGACACCTGCAGTGTGTGATTATAGCGTGGCCCCAGACCAGAAGTGTTGTACAGACTCTCCATCCAGTTCTGCCAGTCCAGGACTAGAGGGATGTGCTGCTGTTAGCCTACCTCTGAGCTGGACTGTCCTTTGCTCACCAACCGGTACCTTTCACAGCTGCACAAATCCATTTCTGGCTGTACTGAAGCACTTGATTGCTATGCAGGGGTGTAGAGGGTTATTAAATAAAATCTCCCCCTCAGGCCTTTTCTTTTAAAGGTCTACATGGCACGGGCCAAAACTAATTTTCTCATTCAACCACATCTTCTGAGAATAGCTCAGGCATATACAGAAGCTGCAGAATATTTGACAAGGACAAAAATCCTTGGAGAACAGTGAAATATTCACCTGGAGATAGTGTTCATTCCCCTCGCCATTTAATATGGGACAGAAATATGTGGGTCACTCAGCATCACAGAGTAAATAAATGCTATTTTACATTATATTGTGCAAGTACAGTATATATGAATTCAATGCAAAGTCATTTTACCAAAGCCAAGTAGCCTGCAGATACTTTGGGGTTTCCTCAGCTTTATTATTCCCTTCCTTTAGAGTATACACACATAGATTTTATTTTTTTTTTTAAATAAAGCAAGTATACTGCAGCTGTGTAGAATTTTTTTCCTAAAGCTTTGCAAAGTGTCGTCAAAGCAATGGAGGAAAAAAAGCCCACCAGAGTAGTAATGATGGTGACCTATTTCACTTATGTGCAGCCAGCAGAATCAAATTTACTTCAGCTTTAAATGCATTGCCAATTTGAAAAATTTAACACAAGCTTTTTTCCTTCTATTAATAGAGACCATTAATAAGTAACATTTACAGACTCATTCCAGCCTTCACAGCATCTCCAGTATGCAAAACCCAATGTTCTTGTATAGGCTGAACTACAGAAGAGCTCTCAAGAAATACATATGGATCAGACCTTGAGCTTACATGAACCTACATAGCTTCAGGGGTTTAAGGAAACCATTTCAACTTAACCTGGCTGAGGAAATGGCCCACAGCTTTAAAATGTATTTATTTTCATACTCTGACTGACACTCTGCATACCAACTTTAATGTAAGTATTTATCCCATTTTATGCATCACTGAATAATACCCATGTGAGAGAAGAAAGAATTGTTCTCAATTTATAGACAAAGTATAAGGGAATTATGTGCTTACTCCAGGTTACACAAGAACTCAGGACCAGGGCAGAAATAAAAGTTGTATTTCCTGACAATGAATCCTGTATCTGACCAAGAAGCCACCCTGTCCTCTACTTAAAAATAAATCACATGTAGGTTTTGACCATACAGGGATACATGTTCAGCTGCACATGCTCTTTTGATGTCAGCACAGTTATGCTTCATTTCAGTAGTTGATCTGATCCAGAGTTTATTTACATAAAAAATGACTAAACACATGAGAAATAGAAAGCTTAAACAAATGCAAGGTATATTTATATGGTCAATGTAAAATACTTCTCATTACAAATGAAGCTGCCCAAAAAAAAGAAAAAAGCTTAAATGCAAACAATTTAATGCCACAAGCTAGTTAAAACAGTTGTTTTTAAATCTGCTCCTGCCTCCCCTCAAGCAGTTAAATTAGGCTTGTAAGAACACCAGGGGATGTACTTGTCTCTTATTACCATAAGAAGAGTGATCTCCTTGGCTGAATGATTTTTAAAGAAACCACATGGTGGTGATACCATTTACCCACGGTTAATAACTTTGGTGTGCCTCAGAGGCAAAGAGAGAGAAGAAAGGTCTCATCACACCAAGTGAAGAGCAATTTGAGAATGATACCCGTCAACTTTAGCAATGCAAAACAACTTAGCCATATATATTCATGTATGTGCACTTCACTATAAATTGTAAATAGAAGACCAGATCATGCTTGACCCAATACAGAACACTCATAGAACAGAAATTGCAGGCTATTTCCCATAACAGGCAAAGAAAAGAGAAAACACATTAAGAAAATGGAGTGCCTGAGTATCATATAAATGGAGAATGTCCGCCTGGGCTCCCCGCCTCCTAATCAGTCCTTCAGCCCAAAAATACACAGACTTGTTCTGCGTTTGTTGACTGTGGTAGAGCTATACCCTACCCCAAACGTACCACTTTAAGGAAAGGCTTACATCGCAATCAGATGTTTCCTTTTTCCAAGGGGAAAAAAAAAACCACACAAAAAAAAAAGCATCACAACAAAAGGCATAGCCACTCGGTAGTAGGCCACTTCTGAAAAGTAGTATTTCAGTAATATTTGATGTATGAATAAGCCAACGCACAACCAATGCCCCAGCCCATGTGTGCCCTCCGGCCTTACTACTCCAAGACCACACCTGAAAAACAAATACAAGTGCTGTATCCTTCACTGTATGCAAAGGGACTAATGAACTCACACCTGAAATACACTTAAGTCATTGGAAGCTTCAGTGCAGCCATATATTAAGATAGAAGCATACTGTCTTCTGGCCAAGAAGGCTTCAACAGAAGAGACGTTAAACCATAAAACCTTTATTAACCCGCCAGCGGAGCTGCCGCCCGCCCGGCGCACGCGGCCCTCTGCACTTCCACAGCCATTGACGTGCTCCTTAAACTGCCACCGGGGTTACAGGACTAGGCCCATGCCAAAGAATATATATATACAGTTTCAGTGTGTGCCCATCTAGGGGAGGAGCTATATTTATGCATTCGGGAACAATTAGGATAAATTGGTGGAGACTTCAAAAACGCAGCAAGTCAGAAAAAGCCCACTGAAATATTTGAACTGGAGACTCGTGCATTTTAAGGACTAAATCTTCTGAGCAAGTATGGAGGGGTGTTAGCAAGCACCTGACAGCGAAGCCTTTCCTCAGACAAACGCAATAAATCTCTATTCCATCGTTCAACTTTCCTCTACCACCACTCGCCATAAGCAACCCAAGACTTGAAGGAGTTTGCAGAAAAAACCCCAGGCAGCTGAGATCATAAACTGGATACTCATGAACGCCATCAGAAAAAAGCCAAAAGATTTTTTATTTTTTTTTCCTCCTAACACAGCAACTGCACGTTTGCGTTGGGCCGGCGATTCGGCAGCTGCTTGAAAAGATGCAGAGATCGCCAGTGAAAACCTGCAAGGCTCCCAGGCACAGGAGGCAGCCCCCGCCTGAGTCTCCCCTCACTCTTGCCGGGCAGCGGAGCCCCCAGGGCAGAGCACGGGCCTCGATCGAGGGGTGTCCCCCTCACAGCCACACCGCGGGCCGGGCCGGGCCCCCTCCCCTCGCCGCTCCCGGGGCGGCGGGAAGGCCCGGGCGGGGGCGGCGGTTGCCGGCGCTGAGACGCCACCTGGCGGCGGCGGCAAGGCGGGGCCGGCGGCCGGTCCCCTTTAAGAAGCTCGTCGCTGATTAAGGGGAACCCCTTCCCTGTAATTAATAAAAGTAAATCTTCAGGGGAGGTTAAGATCCAGACAAATGAAATGCGTTTCCTTACTTCTTAAAAGGGAAGGGAAAAGGCCAGCAGGGGCCTCCCCTGGCCTCAGCAGCACCGGGCAGTGGCATGCAAATGGCAGGTTCCCGCCAGCTGTTGAGGCCCGGCATGGCTACGGCTCAGAAAAACAGTATTTTTGACAGTTCTCTGAAATGACTGGGTCTTCCCATCAGTCGAATGGTCCAACCAAACGTTTGGCAAAAACCAGAAGATTTTGGGGAATGAGACTGTCGTTTGGCTAACCCTGCTCTCTGGCCCACATCTACCCAGTTGCTCTGTCTGTTTGTACACCAACAGCAAAATTAGGAGGTATTACAATAAAAATATTATTTAAAGAGAAGAAATTCCTGAGGTGCCCAACAGTCCCGGCGTGGAAAGCCTGGGGAGCTGCATGCACAGGGTGCGGAGAAGATGCGGCTGTGAAACGAGGGGGAGGTCTGAGGCGTTAAGAAGCAGAGAGGAAAACAGCGTGGTGGAGAGCCACCGGAACTGGATCCACTGCCTTAGCAGAGTTCTAGCACGGACCTTCTGGACTACAAAGAGATGCTCTCCAGAGTTGTATGCTTTATGTACTCCCACTCAGCATGCTTGGGCCCTGCTGTCAGCTGGGGCATGTTCCTATTACAATAATAAAAAAAAAAAGAATAGTTAAGTGCAAAGGGTTATTTAAATGTTGCATCGGTCTCGTGCAGGATGGAGGCACAGCAGGGCACAGCCTCCCTGTTTACCACATGACAATTAAAAAACCCTCACATTTGTGTTGGCTGCTAACAGTACTTTCTTTTAGGTTTTAAAAGTCTCCTTTCTCTGTACTGTCATCATAGGCCGCTCTGGTGTATTTTCCATGTGAGTTTTAGATGTCAGCATAAGGCAAAAATCTATAATGATCATTATTCTGTATCTTAAGGACAGTGAACAAAAAGATTGCTGTCACATTATTGAGCTTAGGGGCTCTAAGCAGCATTCTTGGCGTTTTGTGTGTGCTGTTACAGAAATGAAATATTAGAGTAGCAAATACTATTTCCTGACACTTATATTTTAAAATATTTACATGTAATATGCTCGTGTTCTGTTGTACTCTCCCTTGTTATGATACAAGTGTTTCAGAAATGCACTAGTGTGTTTCCTGTCTTCATAACAGTTGTAGCTTTTAATAGACTATAGAGAGTCTTACAAGTACTATGATCAATACAAAAGCAGCTTGAATCCCACCAGTCTTTTTTTTAAAGAAAAAAAAAATTGGTTTTAACCTCTCATATCTTGAGGTCTTCCTCCTGAGCCCACTCCTGCAAGTTGCTGAATGGCAGAACCTCTGGAGATTGAAATGGAAAGGTGTTAAAGGAACTAATCTCTGTCTATTCAGGCACCATTACCATAAAAGAAGTAACAAAAATATCGGAAGAATTAGTACAATTTACTGAGTTCTTGTAGGTACCTAGGACCAAGAGCACGTTCTTCTTCCTGCAGAAAAAGCTACAATAATTATCAGAAACAAGTTTTAATAGCACTTTTAAAGCAATAGCTTTAATTTAATACAAGCCACTGTATGAATCAAATAGCATGGAGAAACTGTTACATATAGATGTATTAAACATGCCAATATGTTAAGGTTTCATATTTCTTTAGAGATGTATGGAATCAGACATTAAATCAGAGTAGCTGGCACTCTGAAGAAAGGTTCAATTTCTGCTTGAACCTGATAAATGAATAATTTTTATGATTTAAGTAAGAGAAAAAAGAAGCACAAGCAGCCATGGTCTCCTATGGCATGGGACTTTTGTTTGCATTTAAGATTTTGTATGACTTTAGTGTACCCAAAGCAGTCAAGTACAGTAAATAAAACTCCACCAGAGGTTCTGCCAAACACCTTATTTCTTGGCTACGCTGCCTCCTCTATTTTAACATTGTTCTGGCATTAATCACTGTATGTAAGTGATTTTGAGATGTACACTGATATTTTTTGGAAAGTTCAGTAACTATCCTAAATTTTTTAAACTCATAATTTGGGCTTCAAGCTGAGACCCTGACTGTGTGAGAACACATGCACGTGCTTTACAGAGTATGAAGTGCTTTCAGTGGAACTGTTTCCAGAACTAGATCTAAATCCAACGAACCATTAAAACTTCCTCCAATTTATTTCACTGGGCTTTAAATTACACCAATTCTGTACAGTATTAACTACATTTGTAAATCTTTTCTCACAGAAGCCCTGATCCTGTGTTTAAACCTGCATTTGATTTTAAGACACTTAGAAGTTCAAGCCCAGGTAGGTACATGCTTAACATGAAACGTGTGATCTTACTGTTCTCACTGGTTTATTGTATATAAACAAGTCCAATATTTTCTCCTGTGAAAGTACTTTACTATTCAAGGGCAGTAAGGTAACAGCTGGTACAAAAGACTTCTTGGGCATGACTCAGGCTGATGTTATCACTGTGACTTGACTATTACTTGCCTGTTAGGTCTGTGACACCTTTGCTTTCTGTCACTCTACTACATCTTTGTAGTTTTACTTTGCAAATATCGTACACTTTGTATCTGGAGCCTGAGTCAACTGTATAAAGCATTTCTAATGCTTTATAAGCTAAGCTACAAAGAAAATAAAAAAGTTTAAATAGTAGAGAATATATATATAGCAACAATAGCACAGAAATACATGCTACATTCATGCCAAATTTAGTTATCACTGGAATTAATAATCATGTAATCAAGACATAACAAATAGAGAATTCAATTTTGTGGCAAAGAAACCAACCACATTTAGTTGTCTTTTATAATGTTTTTAAAAAGCTAGAAATGACAATCTGTAGATCATGCAATAACTTTACATGGTATATGGCAAACAGACATAAGTGACATGTGTCAAGATATTAAAATTATTCCCCAATATAAAAAGCATGCATTTATTGATAATTTTCAATTTATCCTTGAAAGCCTTGCTCATAAGCGAAAGCACACTGCTGCCTCTCTTGATTTAAACACAATTACCTCTATAAATAAAAGTTATTTATATGAAAAAAATTCAAAGGATAGATTTCATTGTCCTTTGCTCATTAAAAAACACATATTATGGATAGGTATTTGAAAAAAAAAATCACTAAACAATTATATTATTCAATTAATACACCGCAGGGAAATTAAAGTTGTAGATTATGATTCAATAAAGCTTTTAAGCACCTTCCTAATTTAACTCCATTGACAACGAGCCATATACTCGCATTTTCTTTCTGGTGGGAGTTATTCTCTTAGCCACTTTTAGTTAACTGATGTAAATAAAATACCTGGAGAATGCCCTTGAATGTGCATACGAGTGTGCCAAGGTCTTCGCCGCCCACACCTCAGGGTAGTCAGTAATGGACTGTCACTGTTGACTGACAGTCATTTACCTACACTTTTACATGGAGATGATTTGATATGTATTTGGTGGCTCCTATTCTCTGTACAGAAATTTGCAGCATGCCATTGTATCAGCCTGGTATAAATGTTTATGTCCAATAAAACTAAGCCGTAATGAATACAAATCTCTACATCATCACTGCCTTGAAATCAAGACTTTTTAAAAGATTACAAGGCTACAGGTTTTCCAAAATAAGAAGCCACGTTTCCCCCGTCACATCTGTGTAATGTTTCCAGTTTTATGCCTGAGAAATTTCAGGAAGTTTCTTGTGTCAGGGGGCCCAGCCTTCTGGAATAATCCAAATTATGTTTCATTACAGAAACTCCTCTTATTAAAACTACTCTCATTGATGATTTTTAAATAGACGATTCAAACGACTGGACCTCACACTCCTCTCAGAGAATAACCCCATCAACTTCAATTATCTTATAATAGTATGAAGATCAGAGACTTATCGTTGTCCACTTGCTGCTATCTATGCAATAGAACACTGTGGGCATCAAGTTTAGCTTTTTTCTGTAGGAAATGATTTCTCTTTACTACTTTTAATAATGAGATCTAACATAGTAAGAATCAAAGTGACTTTTAAGAACTTATTTGTTCCCTTTTGATTAACTTTTTTTCTAATATCCCCTCAAAACTTTAACCAAAGTCTAAAATAATGAGATCAAAACTATTTAAATTAAAACATCACATTTCTAGACTATTGAGTTATGTCTGCTTAGATCATACAAAGTAATACAAGCTGAAGAACCATAGCTTCCAGCCAAGTCTTTTGTGTGTTTGGTAAAGCTTTATCACGTCTATGTTAAAAATTGCATTAAACTACATGAAAATTTTATTCCTAATGCATAAAACCAATTATGCCATTCCCTTACCACATTTCAGTTCTGTTTTCAAAATCTATGTATGTTATCCACAATAGTGGAATTTGCCATATTAATTAAGTCCTAGTTTTTCAGTCTTCAGGGAAGGATATATCATGTTACAGTTTGAAAACTGTTTTGTCAAGCTAATGGATGATTTTAAGAAAACTCATGATCAAACAAAGAAATGCAATAGTAGCCAATTCTGCTAAAATAAATGAATAAGTAAGATCAAGACTATTGAACTGCAACTGGGAAATAGGCTGTGATCTGAAACCAGTTAAAGGCAAGTGTATCCGAACATCCACAACTATAGGGAACATTTGTTTTTTCAAATTCTAGTGTTTAGTCTTACCTTTGGATATGATCTCCTTCAGTATATATTTTCACACAGTAGGGAAAAGGGTTAGAGAATTTTCTCCATGATCCCTTACAAGTCCTTTTTAAATTCTTCTTCCTTTAATTTTTTTTTTTTTTTAATCTGAATGATCCCTATCCAGACTCTTGTGCTGTTTCTCTGTATTGCTTCAAGAAACTTGTAACGGAGGAGGCTGGCATAGTCATGACTCTGAATTTTAAGTTTCTGGTTTGGCAGTCTTATTCAGGGAACAAAATATTTCAGCTATGGATTCTGGAAATAAATATCTGTATATTTCCCTCTGGATAATCAGTTTATCTGTGCAGCCTTACTTAACTGAATTCTAAGGATTGCAGAAAACTTTTAATTACTTAAAAGAAGATTAATTTTGTAAATTCATAGTTATTTCCAAGATTGCGTCTGTTGCTAGGACTCTATGGTAGCATAAATACATAGAAAGCTTCTGTGCAGAAATTATGCTATCTATGATAATAATAAAAAATGATCTGGAATAATTGAAAAAAGCAACCCATAAGTAGTCAGAACAACATGAATTTGGCTATCATCTGTTCTCTAAAACACTAGTGGATTTCCACTATTTTCAACAGAAAAAAACCCACTTTAATCCATTTCGTATAACCTCAGGATTTTACTGCTTTTGGAAATAAGACTTTGTCATGGAAATGCGACAAGTGGGAATCCTAAGGGAAAAAAATCCCGAAGTTGGAACAGCAGAAAGTTGAAAGAAGAATAAATCACCTGATGAGTCATAGTTTGGGCTGAGTTTGAAAGAGAGTCTTTAAACTCAGAGATGACCTGAAGAGCAGGGAATTTTCAGAATAATGTGGTAAATGGATCCTAGAATTTGTATAATACAGAAACCTCATTCCAGAAAAACAGCCTGAAAAAGAAACAAAATTGTTTTCAACTACAAGTTTTAAAGTCATAGTGTAGTTGACTTAATCGGAACAATTCTAATTCACCTCTAGGGAGGATCTTGCCTAGTATGTCTATTTTAACAATACTTTTGGATATGATGCTGATGATTTTATAACATTTCTTAACTTTCCAAGGAAGTCTACAATTATATTTTTTTGTCACTGAATCTTTGGCTATTTAGATTTCCCTACCTAGCTCAAGGAAGATGCTTATCTATTCAACAGGAATTCAAATGGTACCACTGCCCCTAAGGCTATCTCTGTGAATGTTAGCCCAATAGGTAGTTCTAAAAGAGGTTCAAAAGATTTTAAACCAAGTTTAATGAGGAAAATTTTTTTATTAGTATGTAAATTACATGATTGATCCTAATTTACTTGTATTTTTCAAATCTAAAGCTAGAATACATCTTCTCTTTCTCAGAAGACATGTATTTTAGAATATACAATTTAAATGCTTATACTAAACTTTACAACACATGAGAGGATTTGCGAGACTTTGAAAATTCATCATAAGGAGGTACTCATACAACCTAGATTTAGGTACCTGCTTGAAAAATCTAGCTTGTGCGGCTGACGTCCTTCAGCTGTATGTACGGTAAAGAGAGACAGGGGTTAGTCGGGAGAATCTCGACTGGGCTTCAAACTCTGAATATTCCTCTGGAGGAACCTCCGTTGACTGTACTGTGGGCAGACGCATATCCTTCAGTACTGGGAATACCTCCTTCCTAATCTTCCAGTCGCTTACAACTATTTAATTTTGACATCTTTAGAATTAATTTAGTACATGTAATTTATAATGTACACAATTCACAACTATTTATTGAGATAGATTGTAAAAATACTTGTTTGTAGTTACGCTGTATACATTTACAAGACCAGCAACTAGCTTCCTAAAACATGCTCATTGCATAGGGGAGTTCAGGTGACATCAACTATACAGTGATTTAGCTTAATTTTTAAGCCTCTCAAAAGAATATGCCTGCAAATTGCAACTGACTTATAACATCAACTAATTATAATTATTGGATTTTTTTAAAAAAATAAAATAACTTTTTTAATGTTTGCCAAAGACAACCTCACCTGTCCAAGGAAAGAAGAAAATATGGTTAAAATTTTCAGAGAAATGAGAAGAAACACACATTTTATCAGAACAGATGCATTAAGTTTAATAATGATTTTAAATCTTATAGATGCAGGTCCCTCAAGATCTCATGTGAGTTATGAAATCTAATTTTATTCTCATAACTCTGTAATAAAGTTTTATAAATGTTATAAAAAAGGTTTTTACTAAGACTGAACAGAAATCTGAACTATCTGGCCAAGTAATAAAAATGCATTCCTTTGTTGCTAAGTGTCAGACAAGAAGGTTTACCTGAAAATTGATCGATAAGTCTTCCTTTTCCACTTGAGTGCCTTCATTTTTTCTTCATAGAATAATAGGGGGGTTTAATGGTTTTTCCATTAACATCTAACTTAACTGCTGGCAAAAAGAAGGCAAACATAAAAAAGAGAGAGAAATAGTTAGAAAGAAGCTTAGTAATCGTTGATGATGTGTTGCAACTTTGCAACGTGTTTTGTTGCTCTCGTTTCTTACTCATTGCAACGGGCGACGTAACTCCAGGCTTCCTCCAGTGTTGCAAAAGGGGTTGTAAAAGCAGTTTGACCATCCTTACGCTGGGGTAATCCTGAGTGGCAGTTCCTTCATCACGCGAAATACAAACTTGGAAAGGATACCATGATTCTAAGAAAATAAACTCTTGCGCAGCATTCTAGGCATGTGCACTCAGAATGACTTCTGGGTACCTCCCCTGAACACTTCTGTCCTGAAAAGATTACAACACGTTGCTGGAAGATGGGTCATTTCCGCAATACTTTCAATTGCTGATTATTTTTGATAGAAAAATCTGATTTTTAAAATGTTTTTAATAGATAGCATGCACGCTTTAGAGAATAATTTTTGCTGCATTTGTTAGCTTTTGTTGCTGAATGTGTCAAAAATCCTTTTTTCATTCTGAATATTGCTTTTGCAACTGAAGCTTAATAATTACTTTCTCACCATCATTGAAAAATAATGATATGTCCACGTATTTGATCAGCTGCAAATAGGCCCCTAGCTAAATGGCAGCCCTTGGACAAGTGAGCCAGGATATAAACAGGCAGATCATGTTGCTGTCAGACGTGCCTGCACAGCGATGCAGACAGAAAGCAAAACATACTTTTTTTGGTCATGTCCTTTTTTATTTATGAATATAATAAACATAACTGAGGAGATTACTGGAGCACTCAAAGTCATAGTTGTGCTTACCTGTTTTGCTGGATAGGGACAGACCGATTTCTTAACGGTGATAGCTTAACTACACCACACACAGTTGGGGCCAGATTCATATTGTCCCAATCACACCATGTGAATTTTAAAAATAACCTGTAATAGTTAAAAGGTGTCCTTATTCTACTTCTTTAATTAGGAATTATGTGCCATTACAATGTAAAACTTCATTCATGTGTTGAGATTTAAAGAATGCATTGCTTCCATTTTCCCTCCCAGATTATCTTATACATCTGTTTATACATGGCTGATGTGTTTATTATAGTGGAATGACTCCATACCTTTAAAGACTGTCATGCTATTCTTGGAGAGCACTTGTTTTGAAAATATACTTTAGTTACTTAAAGTCTTGAAAATATACACTTTCTCTTGTTCCTTCTTTTGTTGCATAGGAAGCTGGAAAATCTCCATTGATCTCTGGTATTACCATCTTATAAATTAGTGCAAAATATTTCTCTAAATTTCACACAGTCCTGAATGCTTTTGGCAGTACAAAATGGATAATGTGAATTAAGTTTAGTCTTTAAACTATTTTTCCATATGTATGGTAACTCTGAAGAACGTCCATTTTCAACCAGAGAACTCTACATGTCTTATTCCTTACATATTAATTATTCTGAAAGGAACAACATGATGACAAAAATGGAAAAATAGAGGAGGAGAGAAATAGGAAATGGAAGAAAGCAGGATACTCTACAGAAAAGAATTACATTTTGTAGCACTTTGGTGAATAAAATACACATTTCAACTAAATCAATTAGATCCAACCCCGTGTAATTATCCTGAATGCAAACCCAACTTGAATTTAACTTGCTACAGGAACTATGCAGTTTGACTGTTTAAAAAGACAGATTTTATCACCAGCTAAAGGCCGTTCAATTAAAATTGGAAGCTTAACCACCCAGAAGCCTGCTGGCACTGTCTTGATGAGCTGCAATTCTAATTGGAAACTCTTTGCAGTCGGTGCACGAGAATGGACCGTAGCTGTTTTATCAGTGGCGCCCGTGTTCTCTGCAGACGTTACCTACGTAGCACGTGCAAAAGGGGGTTACACGAAGTGGTCCATAGATGAGGGGGGAATGAGAAGTCCGAACTACAAAGCTGGTTCATTCTTCTTTCATGAGAAGTCTTGATTTTCATTTTTCTCTATCCTTAAAAATGTGTTGTCTTCAGATGCTTTTTCCTAATTATTTTGCTGACAGAGATAAAATCTATTCTGTACATCCAGGCAAAGGCTGGGGGGAATCGATTATGTGCTAGAAAGCTTTTACAAGGAGGTGACTAGCTTGAAGCACGTTAAAATGAAAGCTGTAGTAGTGGTAACACAAGCAATTATATTTGAGTCTATTTGTATATTTTAGAACTTAAGATAAGTGATTCAATGCAGTTGCATCTGACAGTTGTTATAAAAAATATCATCGACACCGTTATTAGTATTTGATTATTGTTAAACAACCTCATTGTTAATCTTTGGTTTCCTCACTAAATGCTCATAAGCTCAGTGGTAACACAGACGAGAGTACTTTATTGCCTCTCTATGCTCTATTTCCTTCTCATCTTCCAGCCACTGAATTCAGTGCAAAAAGCCCTCATGCCCTTGTAGTGTAAACTTCACAAGGCAAGATCTTTTTTTTTTTTAAACAAACCTGAAAATAGATAATTAACACCAGAGTGTTCCAATTTTAGCTGAAACATTATCACAAGACAGTATTCTCAGTTCATTAACTGTGGTACTTTAATAATTAGAAAGGAAACATATGACAGTTATTTCCCTCTATATTATTTATTTCTGGGCTTGAGCAGATTTTTATGATACTATTTGTAATTGTGATATAGCTTAAATATGTTTACTACTGTGATGTAAATGTAAAGTCTAATATTTAATAGAGATGCTTACTTTTTATTTTTCAAATGCCAAATTCTTAATTAAAAATCACTTCCAAAAATCTTCAGAGAATTTCTTAATATTGCATTTTTGCCCGGTTTAAATATTTTTGCCCAGTTTAAATACTTAATATGCATATTAGTAACCACAACTGGCATAAACCCCGCCCATTTTTGTGGGTTGTATTGACAATGTTTTGCTTTCAACTTTTTAAATCTTTTTTTCATAATTTCCAGTATTCTAGTAGTAGGCTTACTCTCTGCTGACACGGCATTTCTGCAAGCAGAATTTCCTTGTTCACTGTTGGGAATTGCAGCTGAGAAAGGATTGACTCAGGTTGGAAGGAAACAAGAGATCCAGCAGCATCGTCAGGAATTTCAGCATTGAAAGATGGGGAAAATGACTGAGTTTAAGAGAAAGAACAGAACGTCATAGAAAGAAAGAGGAGGAATATGGAAATGGAAGGAGGAAGCTTTTCAAGTAAAAGGGCTATTTGAACTCTTAGTTGCAGATGAGATGTTAGTGCTTTGAACTCATTTCACTGAATTACCTTGAACATTTTCAGTAGGTTTTGGGACATTGGGCAGAAGTCAAAAGGTTAAGTCTTCCACTATATTTCTTAAGTAATTTCACTGTTTTTAAGTCTACATTCATCTCTCAAAGGATTTTTTTTTTTTTTTTTTAACATCAAAGGAAGAAAGACAAGTAAAAATTCTAACTGGTAACTTTTTAGTGTTATACCGTTTTTTCTTGTAGGTATGATCACGGTAATTTTTTCAGTCTCATCTTTGAAGAAGAAACTACTGATGTATTTTAGGTCCTTTAAAGTTAATGTAGTATCTTTACTTTTTTCAGGATCTAATAATAATGAATAAGAGCAAGATTAATTCTTAAAGGGGATAATGTCAAGTTTTCTTTTTTTCTGTCTTCTGAAAATAGAATGTACCTTGGATTCAATGTTTCCTTTACAAAAGAATACATTGGGAGGGTTTGGAATTTTAATGAAATGTGATGCTCAAACTAATTGTGCTCTATTACTACTAATGGTTGGATGAGAATTGCTTTTCTACAGCAATGTGCCTCAGAAAGAGAAGTTACTTACAAATAACAAGAATTCTTAAAGATATGTTGCTTACATATTCATTCCCACAGTTGGTGCACATATGTTTTAGCTTTTTCTCCCATTCACAGTACATCACCTCGACACATTCAAACCACACCATTCTTGGAATATACCCTGTGGCATCTCAAGTCTGTTGCACAAGGATTTGGAGACTCCAAGAAGGAGGGGAAGGAGGGAGAGAACACGACCTGAAGAACTCCTGCCGTTGCAGGACTGCTCTATCACACGCAACATCTGTCCTAGATTCTTCTGCAATACTGTTGCAGCTGGTGAAAATGTGGATTGAGCTCTGTCTAGCTTAACTCGTGCTCTAGATACATGGGACACGGTGCCTGAAAGGCTCAGCCTTAGCAATCTTCTAGCACACCTGCTGTCCTAACGATCTCTGCGGAGAGATAACCATTTCCTTAGACCGCTGCGTCAGGAACAGCTGCGTGGAATGACTACAGACACGCTCCTGACATCAGGTGAAACACAAACATTACTGCAGAAAGATTCCTACGATGTAGTTTCTCCCCCAAAAGCACAGTATATGGCGAGTCATTCACACTGATTTGTCTTTCTCGTATTCTCCTAGAAAAGGTAGTAGCTACTGGGAAGTTACTTTCATAAAACAACACAATAATGAGCAGGATGCTGATCCCTCAAAATGTAGCTTTCCAAGAGTACTGAAATACCAGGCTAATGTCCCAGTGGGGACTGAGTTCTTGATATAAAACTCTACCAATGACAGGCAGAATCTCACTGCGATAAGGTGGGTTTCTAACTGAATTATCAACCCTCATGTAGCCAGCGATCTGTCTTGGGGTGAGACTGCTAACAACGATGAAGTGCTTAACCACTATGCACTGCAAATCGCACAAGCAGCTAAGATTAGTTTTTGATTGTCCAGGACTTAAAAATTTCCTTAATTTTAAGCAGAAAAGAGTCCCAGTGAAGACAACTGGTGTTTCAAGTTGGCTAAAGATACGGCTGGTCTTACAGGTTCTGTTGTATCACGCTTTGATCACTGAGCATTGCAATTGGTTTTAGCTAGAAAAGACAGAATATTTCCTCAGAAATTGTAAGAGGGTTTGCATTTGTGTGGTATTCACACTGCATATCAGTTTTTCTTGCATTGAAACAATTTTTTCATCCTGTGGTAGTTTTCAGCCTAAACTGAAAAAAACATTTAAAGACTCACACGTCCCTCAGTGCAAAGTAGTTCTCTGAGGAAATCCTGTTGTATCACGTGCAGTTCTGAGAGACATTCTTCTGAGGGCAGCAAAGTAATTATCCTAAAATCTGTTGTGTAAACTACATATGAGCCTCTGTTCTTCTACAGCTACTTTACAGTACCTATGTTTGTATTTTCCTTTTTTCCTGGGTGTAAAAGGGTACATTCTAGCTGCCACTCTTTCTGCCCTGCTTTTTTGCTCGCTCAGGTGCTGGTAATAGGTTTAGGCTTCAATTTAGCAAAGTACATGAGCTTGATTTCATTGTGCTGCGCAACGGATACCCAACTTTGCTAGATAAGGCCCTCAGAACTGAGCAACTCCTTTCTCCTTCTCAAGTTTGAACCTGCTTGGTGGTTACAAAGAAAGTCTTCCTCTTTAACAGTTTTACAGAAACCAAGTCCTCGAGAATATACCCATTTTGATGTTGCTATCACTTACGTGCTGTGGACTGTATTGTAGCTGTTAAACATGTGATAATCCCGCCACCAAATCTATTTCTGCTTCTGTCCAAACTTTTCTCGCAAGTATTGCTTCCAACCTGACACTAAGCTTGGTAAAATTGTTGAGGATTTTATGAACAGACTCTGAAAGATATTGGTTTCTTGGCTAAACACATATTGAGCAATCTGTCACAAAGCAGCGGCCACGTCTGCTGCTTACCTATCTCTTCAAGACGGGCACTGCTAGTAAGAGCTAGAAGTAAGCTGGGAGTTCTGGAATTAATAGAAAATTACAATAATCATAATTATTTCATAACATTAATAAATATTTTTTGTATTCTTAAATTAGACATTGTAGAAAATAAAATTAAAAAAACAGTAGTTTGGAAGAACGTTGTTTTCTTAACTTGTTTCAGCGTACATGTAGATGGTAACAATTTATTATTAGAAAACCATCCCAAAACATTCACGATTTATTAAGGAAACCGAACAGCTTCTGCCCCTGTGTAAGTAATCACATATTCTTTATAAAACAACCTGAAGAAAAAAGGCCATGTCATAAGGCTACCCATAATGTCCCTTTAAAATTATGAATTATTTTGCATCTTATTTATATGTATAAATATGGAGTTATTCTGTCAGTAGAAATATAAGCATATAAAGTCTATAGAGATATGAGAAACAACAAACTCCTGAGCTGTATTTGCATATTTTGCAATATTGCAGTGCGTATCTCTGCTTCTTCTATAATTGATTTCAATGTATTTTGAGGCTGCTACAGCAACATTAAAGTGTCAGATGCTTCAATTTATACACCACTCTGCCCAAACCTGTAGTCCAGTCACAGAGAGGGCGGCAATCATAGCATGAGCTATTTTTTATTTTGCTTGAAA
Source organism: Balearica regulorum gibbericeps (assembly GCF_011004875.1). Taxonomy (NCBI): domain Eukaryota; kingdom Metazoa; phylum Chordata; class Aves; order Gruiformes; family Gruidae; genus Balearica; species Balearica regulorum. The sequence goes on along the minus strand of NC_046188.1, from coordinate 63,321,398 downwards.
ACACCTTGCAAATAAACGCTTTATGGTTATCAAATCCTCACGTTAATTATGGATAAGAAAACTCTTTAGACGGGAAGAGCATGAGATATGCAGACAAACACACTTCTCTTGAGGATGCTGAGTGTGCAATATGGTCACTGATCTGTCACTGCTGATTTACCTTTGGATCACCTTAATGTTTCTGTAGCAGCAGGAAATATATCTTCCATGGGATACTGTCAAGCTCAGAGACGTTGGTACCTTTCACGTTTAATAACAACATGGTTCCTCATTCATCTAAAAATCCAGGAATCTGATTTGTGGCTTTCAAATAGCTGATGCAAATTTTTAAAAGCCTTACAGCAATTACTGGGTTTGTTAAAAAGTTGTGGTACTTGACAGTCATGCCCACAAGTCAAGGCTTAACCAGAGTCCGTATAAGATTTAACCACGGGGAATATTTCCACACCCCCAAATTGAAGCATTTATGATGGAAAAATATGTAACTTAACAAGTATTCACTTAAGAATGAATACAAACCTGCCTTCAAATCTGTTTATTTCATTATAGAAATCTCATTATTCAGACTCAACATAAAACACATTTTTTGGTTAATTATTGAACTATAACACCACTTGTTTTTCTATGTAGTCAATAACATACTGGAGTTTTCAGCAGTTACATTTCCTTTAACCATGGGGTTTCTGTAGAACTGGACACAACAAAATTTTTTTACTTTTTTTTTAACAGGAAATTTAATGAAACTAGAGAAACTCAGTAAGGAGAACCAATGGATGTTACCTTGCAAGCTGGGATCTGTTCCTTGCCATGCTGGGAGAAAGGGAAGAATTATTTTCATACAGCTTTTTATGACTTTGGAAATGAGAGATACTTGCCGTTCTGCAGGAATTATCACTGCTCGTGTCATGGGGAGGGAGAGAGAATTGGAGGATTTCATTTACACTCAAAATGTTAGTCGAGTTCAAGCACGCTGAAAAACGGCATCATGGAAAAATTTATCTAGAGAAGAAGTAGATGAGATTTGTAAGTGAGGGTTCCGGCTAAATGAGACCCGTTCAGCAGGCCTGCAGTTTACTGGCAGATGAGATGGAAAAACAAGGGAAGAGAAGAGTAATGAACTAGTAACAGCCAGGTTTTGATTAGTAATCCTAACTCACTGTGGTTCTCCATTTACATGTTTTTAAAATGAATTAGTGCATTAAAAGCCAATTTCTCATGCATTTTAATTTTCACGTACACTTCTGAAAAACTAGAAACCAGACTCCTTTACTCACTTGGAGAACTTCTTTGGCTCTTGTGTTGTATTTGTTTTGACAGTTTTATTGCTTAATTTCTAGTGAACAGAAAGCAGCCTAAACCACAATAAAATAAAAGTATTACAAGTGGCACCAGTCCCTTGAAGTCACAGTCGCAGATTAGATGAGAAAGGTTCCTAGGACACGGACACAATTAATTTCATTCCAAATTAATTTAATTCTGAAACAGTGACACTGAAATTTCTTTTATAAGCATGTGAGTCTGTTGAAAAAATTATTGGATGTTACCGTACATGTAACAATTTTAAAGCATCTATTGCTTTTATAGAATGGAAAAAATATTTCTAATAAAGTCAAAGAAAAATCTTTCATTATCAGGCATACTATTGTGTTTATTCTAGGGTAAACTTCAAACATGTTAAATTACCATTTCTAATTCTATTAGACATCAATTCCGTATCAGTTTGAAGTAAAAGGCTATAGCACATGAACTGTATAAAGCTGCTGATGTGCCACGGTGATGGAATAAATAATTTCTAATTAAAAAAAGAAAATAGTAGCCACATATCTTTTCTAGATTTTGTGTAAAATACCTATATCAAAACACCTGGCTGTTATATTTCTCTGGAGGAGAAACAACAGTGTCTGTGGCAGCTGGGTCTTGCTGCCTTTGGGTGCTGGAATAACAACTAAAATTTGTACATTTTTACATAGAAGTATATAAAGAGTTACATTTATTATATGCAGTAAGTTTGTATTCTGTCCAATAACATGAAAAATTATATAAATAAAAATATAACAAGATGAAAGGACAAAATATCAAGAATGCATATTAACATAAACTATCTGGCTTCAGCCTACAGATTGCAGACTGAAAACTGCTGTAGAATTTAAAGGAAATGAATCAGAACTTCAGCCTGGTGCTGTCTCTCCTTATTGGTCGTTTTAATATTAAACAGTTTTGTATTTTTTGACAGCTGCACGCAAACAGAAAGAAGCTGATACATAAGGAGAAATAAATCATAGTAGAAAAGAAGATTACAAAACCAGATCAATTTGACTTTTGGAATTTCTAGATTGTTGGATTCTCACATGCAAGGTGCTTGGTAAAGAAGGGGAAGGAGACACAGCTTTTGGTCCCAAATGTAATGGAAAAGTAGTCCCAGTTTAGGAGAGAAGGCATTCAGTGTTGTTTGGCCCTACCCTGACAACTCTGTGGAGCATCTCTTTCCTAAGCGAGCACTCGTGCCGTTCCCAAAGAGTAGTCACCTCTGCACAACAGCTACAACAGAAGGACCATAAGACATCCGTGGAGCAAACAGCATGACTTGCTGTTCTAACATTTTAGACTACGTGAAATCATTTTCAAAAATGAGTAGTCTGCTACATCTTTTGTTCTGATTTTGCCCATTTTTCCAAAATCTTGGGACCTCTGACTACACAGAGCTCCGGTGGAATCCTAAAAAAGCCAGGATTATTGCTATTGCTCCTTCATCACCTCTCAAAGGAGGATCATCTTTTCATCCCTTGCAGAAGTGGAAGGGATAATCAGGTTTTAGAATTCAAGCATTATTGGGATATTAGGTAGATTTAAGTTAGCATAAGGGGGACTGTAATACTATAAGCTATAGAAGTTGAAAAATCAATGAGATATAAAACTGTAAGCCTCCGGCTGAGGTATGAAGCAGTAAACCCAGAAAAATGCTGACATCTGTAACGCATCAGGAATGTAAATGAATTCGTTGTAACGTAAACAATAATTGAGAACTATCACTCTTAATTTAGAATGAGTGAAAATTTAAAATTGGGTCTGAGTACAATGTAGAGCTCTGCAAAGGTTCTGACCACAGTAAAGGTCAGTCTACTTTCTTAATTGTTTGTAAGTATTGCTGCTGCATTTCCTGCGTTTCCTACCATGAGTTCTTTCAATTGCATAAGCAATCAGAGACTACCCTGTGAGGCACCTATTAAAAATTACCTTTCCATCTATGTGTGTGTCTTTTCCTATTAATGACTATGTTCCAAGTTTTCCTGGATCACAGCAATTCAAAAGAACAAACATGGTCTAATATTAAATTCAGGTTTAAAGCAATCTAGTTGATTGGTTCCCATTTTCCTTAGAGTATCCAAAATATTGTAAAGAACAAGTGAAAAGACATTCACAAAACACACGCTACAACTAAAATGTTTGGTTACCAGTGGAATATTATCTTTTGGACATCTTATTAAATCAATAATGTTTAGTAGCTGAACACCAAGCAGTTTATTTTCCCCTAAAGTAAAACCTCATGGTAGAACTTGGATTAAAAATGGCCTAAAGAAAGGACTTAATCTGATTAGGAGATGACAGCTCCATCCCGTATCAATTTACAGAAGTCAGAAGTGGTTAGCTACATCAGTTTTCCTTGGTTATTATGTTCAATCTTGAATAAATGAGGGGGAAAGTCTGTCTGTGCTCCTCACATGCAGTCATTTAATTCACTATTCTTTTCTGGTAAATCTCATTCACAGTGCTCCTTTGAAATATGATTGGTGATGCCAACTACCACAGGCATATCGGTTGAATGGAATATACTTCATTTTATTAGAGACTAAGACATCAATGAAATCTGTTGTAATTTCTGTATCCCTTACTATTTAATTGCTATACTGTTTATTTTTTGTTTCAGAGGATGAGCGTGCATCCTTTGCTCCCACTCAGTTTCTCATTAATTCTCCATTAAGTCAAATTACAATATAATTCAAGAATATCCAAATTGATGAATGATGGTATTGCCTTTCAAAAGCTAAAGAATCATAAAGTGAACAGCTTCCTTCATCTATAATCTTTGTCTTATCAGATGTTCAATCCAGTTGAAGACAACATAAATTTAGGAGTTTAGAAACCAGCAGCCAAACTGATACATTGCTTGCAATAAGGATATTTTATCATGCAAATGTCAATAATCTCAGAAATAAGCATTAAAGGAAAACACAAAGATCAGATTAAAACTGGGGAGTTCATTGGCTTAAACCAAATGATCATTTTAAACTGAGTTTGTTAAAAAAAGAGAGTTTATACAAAAGTGGGTTTGGCTTACTGATATTTTAAATTTAGATGAAGTTCTGGCTTCAAAAAGGTTTGGATTTTACCCACTGTGTAACAGTTAAGTCATAATCTAGTTTTTTCTCAATAACAGGCATTGGCCATCTGGCAAGACTTGGCAACTTGCTCAATTTTCGTAGAAGGATACGTCTGATTAATTACCTTCTCCGCTCATACAAGGTTTTCCTGAAGAAACAAACAGAACCATGGCACACTATTTCATCCCATGGCTCGTGCGCTTCACCGTCTGGTGTGCAAAGAGCTTTAGCAGGCTGTTGCACATTTAGCTGGAAGGTGCACTTATCTAGCAGATAAAATAAAGAAAATATGACACTAATCATTATGTGTGTAGCAACTTAAAATAAAGTCTTTACTTAAAGTCTCTAAGTACCACAATTTTTTAATGATATAACAGAACACACTCCAGTAAACCAGATGCTACAATACCTCTTGCTGCTGAGTCTCTGCCGAGGACCACGCTTCGTTTTACGCAAACCTGCTACAGTTGTTAATGAGAGTCTAGGTTCAAATAAATAAATAAAGAAATAAATTGTTTTGGATGTTATCCATGCAACGTAGGATTAGCAGAAATCATCGGGAATATTCTAGTATGGTTACCACTGTAGACAGAGACATCTAACATACTTTTTAGAGTAAATATTTTTCAAATAACATATTAATGTTTCTTTTATACTAGTTTAGACTTTTTTGCCTAGCTCCTTCTGGCTAAAAAGATGATCCAGCTGGTTATTTGACAAATTTCAGGAATAGTTCATCACGATCTTGCAACATCACATATAAATCCCCAAAGTTAATGAAACCGATACTCAAGAAAGGGATAAGCAGAGAACACTTGAACTGTGTAAGTGGGTGAACACACGTGCACGTACTTACATAAAGAATAAAAAGTTGCTCTGTAATATTGTTCTCAGTAATTCCTAACAGGCACTAGATGTGAACCGTTAAATAAAGCCAAACCTGCAGAAATACTATTTTGGACCTGACAAGAGTCTGCTCCTCCATGGGGTCCTGCTGCCCATCCCCAGGCAGCTCACCGGGACTGGCCGAGGGAGCCTTGGGCACGAGCAGTCCTCCTAAGTCCCTGGGCGGCAGAACAGAAGGACAAAGGCTTTAATGCCAGCTTGGGAGTTACTTTGTGTGGAGCAGCAGGCACCGAGCGGAGCCTGGCAGGCGGCAAGGCGTACAGCAGTCCGGGGGAGGAGACGGAGGCAGCTGCAGGTCAGGGCGAGACCGTACGTCCTGTGTGGGGAAGAGACAGCAGTGACTTCAAGGGTACCCGTATATGACTCTTGACGATGTGGGCGACCCTGATGACTCAGGTCTTGGATCTATGCATTAAATACAGTAATAACTCAGTGAACACCGAAGATGGTATGTCGTTGCGATGCGCACACAAACAATTGACTCTTGCTGCTGCACTTGTGTGATATTTTAAACCCCTCCCACCACAAAGAGAGAGGCTGGATTTTCCCTCAAAAATCCTCAAAAGAAACGAATGTAAGAAATTCACAGATATGGCAATGTAAAAGAGAAAGGTCGTCAAAATATCAGAAAAGATGACAAACTTGTGAATAATTCCCTTGATTTTCATGGGAGACCCAGAGCTACAAACATTTGTTCTTGTTCTGCTTCACCGGACGCGGCACAATCTGCTGGTGGGAGCAGCTTTATCCGGTGTACTTGGCCAGCAAAGTCATACTTGCTTTCTAACACAATTTATGGGAACTCACCAACAGTCAAGAACAGTAACTAGATGTGATCTACCAGGTGGAAAAAGAATTGTGACTGGTTTATTTTCTTCTAGCGGGCATCTTCAATTCATCACAGCCTTATTTGCTGTATCAGGTGCGTGAATCCTGCCCACAATATAAAATAGTCACAACATTTTAGAATTGTATAACTATTTTAAGTAAGATGTTACTTAAGGGTCTCCTTTAACCTTTTATATGATTATTTAACCAAATATATAAAATATGGTGGTTTATAACACAGAAAATGAATATGAATACACTATTATAGTTCAACTTAAAACTCCCTAAAGCAGGATGAAAAGGTACAAGCACTGGTATGTGTTTAAGATACACATAAAAAGCCATTAATCAGATGTCATAAGCAATAGAAGACTCTCACTTAATAAACATATCTTTGCCAATAGAAACAATTTCAGCTATAAGGAGATATTTTACTGGACATATCTTAGGAAAAGGATGAGGGAGGACAGAAGGCGGTGAGACCACTCTAAAACTGACAACAAAGGCAACAAGATATGAGCAGAATGACCCTGAAAAAAATATACTGGCAAAAGATTTTTGAAATAATATTCAAACAGACTATACCTTATAGTCCATATAGTTCACTTTACCCTGGATTCAAGAGAACAGGACTGCATGGGTTTTGCTAACAAACAAAAACATTTCTATTAAATTTATTACAAAATAAGCCTACATATAAGCCATTTAATAAACAGTTAGAGTGCATTATTATTCATTCCTTTGCTGTATTGCACAGTTAATGTCTTCAGCAAAGGTCTTTAAAGTAATTTCTTTGCAGTACTTGGAGCAGATGACTTGAACTTGAGCTATAGGCACTCTTACTGTCTTTGTCGAGGAGCACTGCAAATATTTTAGCAACAATTCTTTCCATGGTACTACTGACTGAAGATATTAAATTTTTTTTCGTGGTTGTTTTGATAAATATGTAATTTTTCATTTTAGGTCACTGATAGGCTGTACACATGAAAGAATTGCCAGATGAACCCAAGAAAAGTACCCAACAATGAGAAAATCAGTTTTGATAATTTCTGCATTAATTAAATGATAAACACATATGCAATATAATAGATATCATAAATATATAGAATAGATTTTTATAAAAAACAAAGTTCAAAAAAACTGATTCTCTAGTCAACTCCTCATCAGTCTGACGGCACTATAGGAATCTGCGGAAACAATCTGGTAAAGAAATCACTCCTGGAACCTCCATGTTTATCCAATGGGCTTTGAGTCTTGCAAGCTGCTCTGTCATACAAGGCAGATCTTTGGACAGTCAGATCTCCTCTTCAGTATCTTTACCTCTACCATTATTTTTCCTGAGGCATAAATTCTTTGGTCAGGTTTATAACCTTTTAGATAAGCGCAATTCTTTTTGCAGCTGGGTGATCATACAGACATCTCAGTTCAGGTGATGGCAGGTTAAGTAATAATGAAAAATTTCTTTTGAATTGCAACTCTGAGTAATATGCCTATGTGGCAAAAAATTCAGGGAATGAAATTATCACAAATATCTCTCAGTATTTTAGGCTTAGTAAATAAATAAAACAATCCATTTTAAATACTTCAGTAGTATCTTACAAAACCAAGGTACATATGCTCAGTTAAATGCCTCTTCCTGAGTAATTTAATTCAGTTGATACAGGAGTTGATTATGGCCAACAGATGGTCCAAATATTGCTTACCTATAATTGGGATATTTTATTTTTCGTTTATATTTCATGGCTAGATCTTTACACATCTCATACTGGAGAAAACAGCCATTCCTGCCATAATACTCAATTTAAAAATTGCTGCTTTTTTTGTGTGTTTTCCATATTCAGAATAGAAATATGTACTGTGCACAGTTTATGTTGTACAACATATGCTTAGATAATCTCTCCAGCCTGATCTTGAAGCATTACTTGTTATCTTCAGTTGGGCCTTATTTCATGATGTCAACCCCATCAACAAACTACATAACACATCAACAAGCTACATAGTATTAAGGTTATTAGCACCAGTTGTTGTGTTGTTTTTTATAATCCATGTAATTTCAATATAGTTTTGATGAAAACGTTTCCAAAGGGGGGGGGGGGAATAAAATATATATATATATGTCTCCTCTCCGGTTCTACTACATATAGCTTAAGATCTGATCACATCAGATTGCCAAAAATCTGTACAGGCAGAGCTTCATATGGCACAAAGGCTTCTCTAGGTCAAAAAATGTACGTGTCCAAATGCTGAACCGTATGAACAAATTTGGATTGCAAAAGTACTCATACCTCATAATACCTTACCACAAAAATTCCTACATACATAAATAACAGAGTTACAGAATGCTTAACGATGTCAATCTTGTAGCTTTCTCTGTCTGAGTTTTGTGGCATCTAGATCAGTCAAAAATGTCTTCTTTTCTAGATAAATATCTTTGCCCCTTTTATTTCTCAAATATGTCATAAAAAACCTACAGTATTTCTATAGCTCATATCTCTTATAATGATTGCATTAATAGATCCATATGGATTTATAGTAATCAGTTAGTATAATCAGAGCTATTATGGAAAACACATTTTAAAAAGATGAAGAGTGATGAATTAGGGAGATTCAACTACAGACAAATAATTGACAGTAAATGTCCTAAAGAAGTTCTAGAAATAATGCAGATTTACAAAACTTTGAAAGTGAAGAAAAAAACCCCTGCATTTATTTTTAAAAGCTTTTATTACATTTACTTTTCTAGTATTACACACTTCCGTAAAGCAGTGAAGATGGATTTATTCCATCTGCTTAAAGCTCTTACTCTTAGAAATGAGAACTATCAGAAACCCAGGCTCATTACCTATGGAAGTAAGGCTTACGCAAGAGCGCTAGGTCTGCCTGTCTGTTGGAACTTCCAATAACATCGTTCAGTTATTTCAATCTAGCCTGACAGACAAAAAAAAGGACTCAGGTATACTACCTTCCTAAAAATTACATTAAAATGGACACAGGGTAGAGGAGACAGACCCAGATTTTCCCCTGGGGAAAGACAATCATTACTCGTTGCTTTTCCGTTCCCGGAGGCAGCCGCATACGCGCGGACCAGCCATTTAACACGAGGGCAGCTCCCACCCCGTGTTTTCTTTCTATCCTGTACCGAGGAGGAAGGAGGCACACCAAATACATACCGGTCAGCCAAAAAAAGTTCTCCACAGGAAACTTGGACTTCTGTTAACTTTCTGAGGATGTGCACAAAGAATCAGCTGTGATGTTTAAACTGCCTGGATTCATTAAGGATAATAGTGATTTTTTTCTACTCCTTTCATTCTTGCTTTTCTTCTATTTTCAGAGAAGCCATGACAAAGTTTATAACATGTTAGAATAAAAAAAAAAAATTCTGATCTTACTACTTTACTTAAAACTACCTACACTCTCTTTCATCCATTTGTTCATGTATTGGGCGTTAATAAATCACAATTTAATTAAAAGGTTGAGTTATAATAGTTACATCACAGAAGATAATAATAATAAACAATAATACCACAGGGGTTGGTGGTAACATTGCAGAATGGTCCATAAAGGAAAAACAGTAATATGTGCAAAATGCCCTACCCCCCCCGCCCCGGATGTTAAAAAAAGTCTTTGTACTAAAAGTGAGCTGTATATGGGAATGCAAATATCATCAAGCCTGAACTATTATTGCTGGAAGATAAAGGAGGTGCACCACTGAAGTCTTATAGGATTAGAGAAGAAAATTTGTGTAAACAACCTGTCTGAGATTTTTACTGAAACCCATTTAAATTAAACTAAAATTATAGAAAAGCAAATTTTGGTATCCCAGTATAGTGAAACAGCCGCATTTTCTCTCTAGGGTTTTATAATTGTTTGATTAATTACAGGAAGGAAAAAATTACTATGATTCTTTGTAGAAGAAAAAAAACTTTGTGGAAAAAAATATTTTTTTTAAAAAAAGATCAGGACTAGAATATAAGACTGCCTTTTGATATATGCCTTCAGTAATGTTTTCTGAAACGACTGTGGGGCCTTGAGAATGGATTTTGTTTAGGTCATGAATCTTAGTTTTTTAGATGAAGATGATCTTTGACGAATCAGAAATTACTTTGTGAAAGACTAGGAAATTCTGGAAATTATTAAACCTGCCTAGGAAAAAGCTGAAGATTGGGCAACAGTGAGGATCTTTAACAAAGGAAAAATACAGTTACCTTTTCTTTCGTACTCTCCATAAAACTATTCAGCCATTTTGCTCTTCAATCGTCTGGAGGGCTCAAGGATGAGAGTTTGTGATATATGTAAACCTGAACCTTTAAGTATCTTACAAGAAAGAACTTATGTACTTCCCTCCCCAAAATCGCTTTAGTGTGCACCCATCTTGGTTATTCTGGTTATACTAAACTTAGTACAAAGGCACAAAGAGCAAGAAGATGAAAACTGGAAAAGGCAGCATTACATATGCTTCTCTACCACCAAGTCACAGCTCGCTAATGACCTCATGGCCGCAGTCACGCATGCACCATACTTCTTTGTTTACCTCATATAAAGGATAATGTTTTAGCAGCGCCTTTCCAAACTCCTCCAGCATGTACGCTCTCAGTAAGGGGGCGATGACGTAATTTGGGAAAAGGTCTGTTCTGGCACGAAATCGTGGATTTCATTAGGGGAAGAGGGTGTGGAACAACAGCATGCCTATGAACTATACGGCGTATTTCCTGCAATGTGTTTCTGTTCCTTATAGGCTATCTGTGTCTGTTATACAATATAAGAAAACTATTATTGGTAGCCAAATCCTTTCCTTCCTGTGTTCTTTAGGTTTTGAAGATCCCGTGGATTTCAATGGGATCGAATTTCACTCCTGATGTACACAGCAACCTTAATTCAAACACAATACGGGGATTTTGTGCATTAACAGGAACAACAAACTACTAAGACTACTATCTTGCCATTCTCTTAAATAGATCAGAGATGGAAATATCATGTGCAGTAACGCCCAACTGATTTTTTTTCTTTTTTTTTTTTTTTTACGCAACATTTGATATTCTAATACCAGGTAAACGTTGTTTTAAAACCTTGGCTTTTATAACAGGGAGGTTAAAAGACTCAGATTTATTAATGTACTACTTTTCAGTGACAGCAGTGGTTATTTATAGTATGAAGATGGCAGCTTTTAAATCTATAAATTTTTTTTTGGCATTATAATTCAGAGTTATGTTATGGCTAAAACTGTATGACACAGAATGGTATGTCCAAATGCAAAAGCATCAAATATTCTAATATTTCATACTTTCCTATGCTAATAAAACTTTAAAAAATTAACATCACAGAAAGAGATTAAAAGGTGTAATTTCTCTGTAGCTTGACCGGAGCTAACTTTTTAATATTTGGTTCTGAATCACAATGATTTTACTTCAACAATTTATACAGTGATACTGTTATACAAACGAAATAGAAGATTTAAAACAAATGAGAGAGATCAATAATTAATTGTCCAAAGTCTGCTTTTTCTCTCATTATGCCTATCATAAAGAAAAATAAAAAATATTTCACTATACAAATTAGATCCAAACAGGTAACCATTGTGATCATCCAAATTCGCATTACATACAGTCCAAAGAAAAATGTTGGATCTTCTCCTCAGCACACAAATTCCAGGCTCTGGTAAATTCTGGAATTTGTATTCTTAACCCATAGTGTAGATAGCTCAGGTAGACTGTTCTAAGAGAAAATCCTAGATAAGTCAGCACAGCCTCATCTTACATTCTTTGTGCTATAACAAGGTATACAAAGAACAGAGAATCTTCCAAGTAACCAAGTCACACACTATTAATGCTAATACAATGAATTTCATCTGAAGTTTTAAAGAACATCAATATAGGAATTTGTGTCTAATTGAGCAATTCATTTTAAGATTACCTAGAATTCAAAGTTTAATAATACGCAATATTAAGGGGTCTCAAAAGTTCTTTTAGGAAGTGACAAAATTTGCATTTGAAACACAGGCAAAAAATTTTTCAGTGGTACCAAAAGGGTGGAATAATATACTGCACATGTGTTTTTATCATCGGTAAGATTTGTCTCCTTTTAAAACATAGAATAACACTTAAAAACACTCAAAGCACGCAAGATGTTAAATTCACAATTTGAAAATTGCACTGCCATTTTTGTTTCAGGTAGTACTGAATGGAGTTTACATTCATTTTATACAGCACATCAATGCCAGGCAAACTTTTGAGCATTCCAAAACTTTAGATTTTTTTTTCCCCAGTTTTTAAAGTGGTTTTCTTCCTCATTTTGTTTGGCTTTCTAGATTTCTCTCTTTTGTGTATTTATTTTTGACACAGTGAATCACAATTCTTTCCAATATCACAGCTTTGTGAAAGAGATATATCCGTTTTATCTTCTTTCCCATCTATTAATTCTCCAAGCAGCATGCTAGCATTTATGCTGCTCGTTAAAGTTAGCTGAAGTGTGTACATTCTTAGCCCATCAATTCAGTTTTGCTAGCAAAAGCATAAAAAAGAAATGACATTGGCAGTTTTTGAAGATAGGATGATATGTCAGGAATCCCTGCTGTTACTAGTTGCATTTACAGAGTGATAACTACCACGCAATCAACCCTTTATTATCGCCTTTCATTGAACTTGATCATTTTTACAAGAGAGGTAAATGGTGTTGATTATCTGAGGATAAGAATACAGCTACAATGAGGTAAAGGCTGCCTAAAGATGGACAAAGGAAGAATGAACATTGGTTGAGAACTGGAAGAGGAAGGAAAAGAGAAGAAAATAAAATCAATGAGGTAGGCATGGATCTAATCACAATGAAGCACAGATTGCTTGATGGGCTAAAAAATAACTGTTGGGGCAGATTTTCAGAGTTACAGGAGGAATTCAGGTATGCAGGCAGAAGCACTTCAACAGAAATCACGGACAGTATCGAGATATTTGGTTTGATGCATGGAAAAGGGATTGAAGATGAAAGTCACCCATAAGCCAATTAAGTGACATGCTTTTCACTGGCTAATGCACTTTGTAGATCCTTCATTTAATTCAGTTTGTATCTTTTAGAGTGTTTTTTTTTTTTGTCCAAAGTCCCTACAATTAGGCTTCAATATGTGCACAGAAGTAACTTCGCTTTCTGCTTTTTTCAGTCCAGACATAATACCTAATCTCCAGGTCAAACCTAGCAGGTCCTACTTATCTGCCTCTGAGCATGCTTTTCACGAATGGACAGCAGCGTGGAGCACAAGAGAGATCAGCCACGCTACTCTTATTCAAAAACAGGGTAGGTGGTTTGCATCTCCTCTGTTTTGACATTGTGGCTTAGCTCTTAAAAGAGTCACTGAAGAAGTCAGGGGCCTGACCCTGGTTGGCCCACTCTCAGGAGCCTCTCTAATACAAACTACAGCACAGTTGGTCAGAAATCTCATCATTCTCTGTGAAAACAGGTCATTACACATTTAAAACTAATGAGGACAAAGAGACAATACCCAAAAGGGACTATATCTTCTTCTGCATAGCAGTTATGTATTTAGCAAAGATTGAAAAACTTCATTTCTGGTCTCTCTTCTCCAATACAATCTGTCCATGTTGCCTTAAGCGTAATTAATTAATTAAATGGTATGGTATGAAGCAGGGAGCAAGTTGCTGACTTTTGAGCCACCTCTTTGCAGTACCTAATTCCTGGCATTGATCGCATGACTTAAAAGTTAAAACTTTCAATAAACCAAATGATATTTTGGGAAGGTTGCGATTCTGATCTGAATTTACATGACTGACATCTATCTAATAATTAATGGTATAAAAATATAATTGTGAATTTAACACAAAATTCCTTTACATTTTTTATGTTTGTTATATATTTGAGCTAATCTCAAATCTTTATTTCTTTTTTTTTTGCTTACTCTCTTGATTGACTAGTATGTAAAATGGATTCACAATCCCAATAGTCTTTTTTTCCTTCCAATTACTTTAAAGATATTAAGAACAATCAATCTTTACATACTCACAGATGTATCAAGTCAGCAATAAAAATGATTAACAGTAATATAAAAATACTTCAGAAGCTTACTCTGAAAAGTATATCATCTTGCATGCAATACTGATCAATTAATATTTTTAAGTAGTCTGATATTTATTTAATAAAACCTTTACACCAAGTCTGATTTTCAATAGCATTTAATTAACCGGTGCAACGACTGTAGTTGTGTACATAGATTAAAAATTTGTAAAAGTAATGGTCAGTTAGGCAGCAACTAGTATAATTTGTACATACGGTGACATTAATTATGCTCTCAAATTAGGCACATCATTGTGTATGGCGTAGAATGCTGGCCTTACAGGTGTATTCCCTTCAACTTTTCACAAACTTTTCAAAGCAACATCTATACGTCATGCAATTCATTCGTAGTCCAAAAGTGTTATTTTTTGAGGTAAGATTAAACTAAAAAGAGCCTGTTAAAATACACAAACACCATGTTTGTGCAATATTAATATTTTTTCTAATATTGTTCATTTTTCCGTAAGAAAGTGAAAATCAAGGTAAAGGATTTCTAAAGATAGTTTTAAGCATTTATTCAGAAAGGGTCATCTTTTAGCTCTGTAACAAAATACTGTAGCTATGAAAATATAATATGTAGCTATGAAAAATAATCTATATGCATTTTCACCAAAAAAAAAAAGTTAACTGAGACTTTTAAGATTGTCTTATTACCTGCAATGTCCACGAGTCATTCCTTTAGCAACGTTGTGGATTTAAGCTCTTTCTTCACACTGCTTTCCTGAATCTTTCTATTGCTCATTCACAGCCCGTGACATCGGGCTATCCTTGAACAGAAGTTAAATTCTGTGGGTTTGTCACCTTTTAGACATTCAGAACTAGATATTCTAATGCTTTTCCTACTCAGCTCACTATCTGCCTCATATTTAATGAACTGGGAGAAGCAGACATGCTTGACACAGTTGTTACAGTGATTAGTACTGCTTTAGCTGACATACTGTCTCTAGCATTCAAACATTCTGTGAAAAGTATGGGAAAATTCATACTTCTCAGAAGTTGCCTAAATATTCAAATGGACATCCCCGAGTTGGTTTACAGTGAGTTCCCACTTAAGAGGTTATTGAAATCAATGATTATGATGAGGAATCAGGAGACAGACTTTATGGATAAGAGAGACACAGTCACCGAGAAACAGCTTAGTTACTGAGAGTCACCTTTGCAATAACCGGGCCTGTTCCTGAACCATCCCATAAATTTACTAGGGCTTGCAGAATAAATCTGTGGCCTCCGTTCCTGACCAAGCCAAGTCACCTCACTCTCAAAGGTAGGTAAGCCCTCCACAGCGATGGTTCCTTGAACTGTCCAAAATGTTTCATAGCTTGGGCTTCTTTACATCCTGAGAGGCACGAGCTGGTAAACCCTTTAATACTGATCATCCTTAGTGGGCTTATTAGCAATAAGGCAACTATTTAGGTTTAAGTTGATCATAAAGTTTTAAAGAGCACGTGTAAGAAAGTGGAAAAATAGACAAGGAGCGAGTAGGTAGCAGCAGTGACTGGTCATTACAGTTGACTTTGGGGACTGTTACCTCCCAAAGGGAATGCCTTGGTCAATATGAACTGCCCATTCTGGTAGTCAACTCCA
The DNA here is from genome assembly GCF_011004875.1 of Balearica regulorum gibbericeps. Lineage (NCBI taxonomy): Eukaryota > Metazoa > Chordata > Aves > Gruiformes > Gruidae > Balearica > Balearica regulorum. Next base: position 63,305,646 of record NC_046188.1, on the reverse strand, counting down.
TTTCTATATGCGATTATATTTACTGCTTTCTGGTTCATAGCTGCAGCGGTCTCCTCCAAGGCAGTCTGTGAGAAGGTGTCAGTCCACAAAGAGGACAGAACTTTTTGTAGAAGGTGCAATGTATTTTAGCTGCCAAAGTGAAGAAGTCAGTCTTGAATTAAAAAAAAAAAAAGGAAGAAATATCATCAGGGTCCATATTTGGAATTGGAATACAAACAGTACATTTCTAAAATCAAGTCCAACATTTAATTTAAAATTAATTCAGTCAAAACTACAATTTATTGAAATGGTGGCTGTATTCATGTCTGTTGTGCACATAGATACTCTTGGTGATGTAGGAACCAAGATTCTAGCTATTTTTAAAATCGGATTTCAGTCCTGCAAAATTTGGTATGTTTTGCTAATGAGATACCTATTTTAAACTTCAATGAATGTTCCTGTACATATGTCTGGTTACAGCTGAATTAGCTTTCATAACATGTTATTCTTTATTTCAAGTTACCATTATTTAGTTTATTGAACAGGTAGTGCCAGAAGAGTGTAATGTTTGCAGTAAAGAGGATAGCATACTTTCTAACATCAACCCTTTTTTAGTATTAAGAGGAAAAAACCAATTAAGAGGAAAACAAGAACAAATTTGGTGTAGCACAAAGTAACACTGACACAGCTAATGAAGTTCCCTTGGTTAAAGGCAAAAAAAATCATTGTGAGTTCTGCATTCATGAGTCCTGTGTCAAGAGGCTTTGGTCATAACCGCAGGACAATCTCAGATGCAAAAATGAGTGGTAACTTGTCCAATTCTCTTTGACTGTCTTTAGCAACAGAGGATTGTCCCTACACACATTCTTTTCTCTCTCTTCTTGCCCTTTGAAGGGGTACTTAATGTAGGGAGAACCAACATCTAGAAGGTAAAAGTCTGTTCTCTGGGTGTAAGATGAGTATCTGCTGTCTTTGTCTTTATTGCCAGGCTCTGGAGACTCTGAATTGTATAACGATAGGAGTTGGGGGGTTTTTTTGTGAGTGGTTTTTTGGGTTTGTTTGGGGGTTGGTTTTGGGTTTTTTAATGGACAAGGGAGTTTCTAAAATATCTCTAAATGTACTGCTTTCCCAGTTCATCACCAAATTAATGAGCAATCCTTCTATTTCCTACAGTAAAAAATTCTGTTTATGAAAGGAAAATGTAAAAATGTTAACAAGTTATGAAGTTGAGGGATTAGAAGATTTACAATTTCTTGATGGAATGAAAAGACAGTTTGGCCTAAAACATTTCTTGTTTGAGTCTCCCCAGAAGGTCACAGATTTTCAGCGTCCAGGATTTTCACAGTTACCAAGTAGTGGCTATCCTTACAGACTAGATGAGAAGGAAATATTTGTCACAGACCCTATATCATTGTGTTAGATATGTGTGATCGATGCCCAGGACTGTATCCTATTACTATACTAAAAAAATCCATAACCCCTTGCTATTTTTTCTTGGTATTCTCTGTTGTTATTTTCAAAGGCACAATATTTTATTCTGCGGAAGAGTCTGCTTCTACCATGGAAAACATTCTTTAAGTACTATACAGTAACAAAATGAAATATAATACTAGTGTAGAAAATTCACATTTCAAAATTACAGTTCACATTTCAAAATTACATCAGACTCTCAAAGGATAAAAAAGCCATTTGAACACCACCTTCATCTTGCCTGGCTGTCCGTTCTGTGAAATATGAATAGGTAAACATATGGAATTTTGGAGTTTGCAAATTGCAACCTATTGCTTTAGGACAAAAAAAAAAAAAAAAAAAAAATCACTAGGTCAAATTCAGAGGTAAATCGAAGTGAATCTAAAGGGAATTTAAGTTGAAGTGGCTGGAGTTCTTCTGCTGTACCACATCCATAACATGTTAGGGTGGGTGGACTCCAGGCAGCACCTAATCCCCCCCGCCCCAGTCGCTCACTCACACCCACCCAGTGAGATGGGGGAGAGAATTGCAAGGGCAAAAGTGAGAAAAACCTTGTGGGTGGAGACAAAGACCCTATACTAAGTGAAAAAAAAATCCAACATACACAAAATTGAGTGATGCAAAAGCAATCACTCACCCACTTCCTACCAGTAGACCAATGCCCACTTGGTCTCTGAGCAATAGATACTTTGGAGAAACTCCCTGCCATTTCCATTGCTGAGCATGATGCTCTACAGCATGGGACATCTCTCTGGGCACAAATCTAACATGCAGCACCATACGGGCTGCTACAAAGAAAGATGATTCCATCCCAGCCAGACCCAGCACACACGTATGTCATAAGAATCAGATTTCCTCTTGTCTCCTTCATATCCAAAGTTATACAGCAAACATCTTCTGAAATTAATCCACTAATCTAAAGGTAGATGAAGCTGAATTAGTAGAACTTCACAATCAAAAAGGACAGAAAATTACTATTACTGGAGGCAGTAGATAGCAAAAGGATGTGAGATATCAGAAGTTAAAGCCAGGTACACTCTGTTTCATTTTCTCACATTTTCGTTTGGAAATTGACATCCAAATTAAACCATTTTAGTCATCTATGCAACATTGTCAAGCTTTATGCCGGCCTGAAGAACCTAATTCAGCATAAGGAAAGTAATCATCAAAGGGAAGTAATTTCCTTTATGCCATCGTAGATTTTTACAGCAAAATGTAGCTGATTGTTTTGAAATTACTTGATTTATATCAGAAAGCATGTTCTTTATTCATACTGGATAATAGAAACCCCAAATGAGAAGGGTTGGCTCAAATGGCAGCCCAATATAAGGTAGCTTGAATTTGGTATTCTTTCCAGTATCCTCTTCTCTGTTCCTGTTTTTCAGCATGATTTTCTCTGTCATCCATTTTTATGTTCTATTTTCAAAGTATTTGTTTACTGGAAATAATCATCTCGGTGCAGTATAATAAAGCATATATAGATAAACAAACACACCAGTTCTCAATCTTGAGGCGTAGAAAGGCTATCTGTTAAAGATCTGTAGCAACTAATAATGCCTCTGCTCAGTGAAAGGCTGAAAGCAAAGGGGAGAATAAGGGAGCCTTCCCATTCGTTTTTAATGAGTAAACGAATGCCACCAGCCCTGAAAGCCACTGGAGCAAATAACGACCTCAGTTTGTCTGAACTGGGAGGAGCTCAGCAAGATGAACATCACTCACGCCCATTATAATGCACGAATCTTAAAACTATTTTCATCACAAACGGAGGAACAAATTTTACAAAGGTTTTGCAACGTGCGTTGTTCTATGTGAAAGACACAGCAGAAAGATTCAACCCCGTCTCTGTTCACGCACAGATTATTCCTCAGAGCACTAAGCGGCAGGTTTATCTGCTGCAAGAACAGAGATGAAGCAGTTACGGAAAAGCAAAAGCACGTACTGCCTACCTGCAAAGTTACGACTTTTCTAGCGTGATCGGTCCTTACCTTACGGCATATTGCTTCCTGTCACACAAAAACGGAGAGAAGTGATTTGCACTGTACGTGTTCGGAACTAAAAAACATAGAGTGCTTTTATCAGTCAGGGAAGAGATTAAAAGTGTGATATCCATACACACATTTCTCCTTTGACTTTATGTGTTTCTTATTTTAAAATTAATATGTGTGAAGCCTTAGATCATCGTTTCCAAACTCTGGAATTTCATTGACCATTTATTTATATAATTATTTAAATTTTTTTCAACAGAACTAGCATTTAGAATTCCAGTGTTGCTATAACACACACAAAAAATGGTCAAATAATAGAAAAGATATTAAACTCATATGAAGTATATTTAGTTCAAAGACTACAGCTGGGACACAAATCTGTATACAAAAATATCTCATAAATTATAGCCTTTGCTTGAAGAAATCCATCTATCTTACCTGAAGGACAACAGGAGACTCTTGAATTTTCACTTCAGTCCTTTCAAACAAAGTTTGTTTTCTGACCATTGATATTGCTGACATTAAGTCACTCACCTGGTGACATGTCCTAACAAAAAATAACAGTAATTATATGTTAATATATTTCTTTTTTTCTGGTAACGAGGTGGATTATGCTTTTCTTTGCAACTGCTTTTTACAGCTGAAGAATTTAAGCAATGTCTTAATACAGTTTACCGATATTTACGGAAATGTTATCTGCGTGTTGACATGAACGTCTTGGTTCCGTTATCCCACGTATCCATCTAGAGTTTCAGATTTGCCTGGAAATCCATGCTCTATTGAATTAATTGATCCTTTCAAATTTTTCACCTTTTTGAAAAGCAGGCATCTCAGAACAGCCTTTCCCGTCACTAAGAAAACTTATCAGCCTTTGCAACCAGATAATACATGCTTGGCCCCTGCAAAATGGTTGCAAAACCACAGGAGAAAAGTTGCGTGTGCCTTTCTTGCATAAACAATAGGTAAGACCTTTGTTTAGGGAATCAGCCAGTCATAGTTCAGTCCTATATTACATCTTTAGATGTCTGCTAGTTATTGTCTAGATTAGTTACTAGAATAGTTTCTGGAATATTTCTAGAGTCTAATTTAATCAGAAATTTAGAAATTTATTATTTAGTTATAGTTTAATCAGAAATAATTTCTCAAGCATAGATAAATAATGATGTTCAAGCAACATCAACAGTTTGAGAAGGCAGCATTGTTTCCCATATTAACATGAGAAAAACTACTTTAACTGAGTTAGTTCTTATTCTTTACATCCTGATAAGATACAGATTACAGCTGCTTCTGATATGATCAAGAACATATTTTTACATTTTTAATAATGTTACATTTGTGTTAATGTTATTTGTACATTCCAATATTTCTATCAACATTCATTTTCACTGACATTAACTGGGAAGAGCAACCCGACCATACTCCTTTTGAGAAACTGAGCCCACGTGAGCGTGGCAGGATGGCAGCTTTCCTTGCTAAACACAAACCGCGTCTGCAGTGTGATGGCAACAGCAATTCTGCAGCGATAGGGTTCATACAACACATACAGCTGCAACCAGCTCAAAGTTAAATGTTTTGGTAATAGCAGCCATAGAGTACTGTTTCTGAAAAACAAAAGATTTGATATGAAGACAAAAGGATGTTGGATCCTACAGAAGAAAAAAAAAAGAGCATGCGGTTCTGTTTTTGAGAGGGTAAGAATCAAAAGGGGTTCAGGAAAGTAAAAACCCTTTTATTATTAGAATTAATAAATTAGTATTAAACAAGGTGAACTCTGCTGAGTTTTCTTTGGATTTTAGTTTTCATGCAAAAGGGTTGCACCAGTTGCGATATAATGAAAAGTCAGTTATCAGAAATGTATAGAACAACTTGAAAATACAGCCCTAGACATATAACTCTTCAGTGCTGTGGACTTGTTTTGATTTAGGGGAGATGCAGAGGGAATGCTGCTGTTGGAGTCACTTTTCTCTATTCAGGAAACCAACTTTGAATTTATGTTGTTACTACAGAAAGATGGAGCTTCTCTCTTCATGGGTCCAGTGCCTGGTTTAATGAATCTCCTGTCATGCTGCTGCTGTGGATTTCATCTCTTACGGGAAAGAAGTAGAGAAAAGAGTAGTAAACGGCACAGCAATCTATAAAACTATTGGCATTTCAAGCATGTTCAGTATGTCTCTGTGATTAAAGGCAAATGGTGCATACATGCTGATGTTTTCTCTCTGGTTTTGAAGAACGCAGTGTCTGGATTTGTTATATTAATACTAATCTGAGTCTCTAGAACAGTAAAGTATTTTTATTTGATTATTTTGTGGTCCTAAGATCATTCCTCATGTTAGGAAAGCTTTAAAGCAAAAAGCACTTCACGTACCTGTCCGACAGTCCACTATTGAATGACTGTGATTCATTCACTGGATGGGAAGAAAGTTCCTTGAGATCAGTCTTGAAAGCAATCTGTCATTAGACTAGCACATTAGCGTTCTTCAAATTCATTTGTGAGATTCTTTGCAGGAAATAGTGGCTAATAAAGTAAGGAAACGACAGAAGAATATTGAGGCCCTGTTAAAGCATTAAACCCAATTCTCTCTCAAACACAATGAAGAACAGCTGGACAACCATCTATAAAGTTGCATTCATTTTCTAAGAAATAACAAAAAGAATTTGTGTGCAGAACACAGTCTTAAAACACAAACCAAGGTAACACTTCCAGTTGTCGTTCTCTTTCCACAGCGGCTGTGACTGCTATCATCCGGTGACTTTTCCAGTAGTGTAACCTTAGTTCTAAAATCCAGGTCAGAGTCCCACACACCCAACACCGGAGCCTGGGAAGGCATGGTTTGTAAGGTGCTGGTCTCTGAACTCGAACTGCTGGGTTGCTCTTTCTTAAATCCTGCAGAGGGATTTGGTTGAGGTCTGAATAAATGGCTGAATTTCATGTTGATAAAATGCTCTATGAAGTCAAAATATTGAGTGTTACATACAAACCTTAGTCTTCAGAGCATCTACTTTTTACAGTCCAGGTTTCTAACTTCCTTATGAGAACTAAAGTAGAAAAGCAAGTATAATGCATACTTGTGGACAAGGAGATAGGATAGGAAGGTTGGATTTTAAAAGAAAAACAAAAAAAAACAGAGGAAGGGGAACTGGATGGGTAAATATTAAAAAAATAATAAAGATGTCATTGTCTTGTGATTTTTAGCAGTTCATCATCTTCAAGTGATTCTTATTCATCTTTTGAGGATCCAGCTTTATCATCAAATTCACCAACATTTTCTTGCCAGGAGTATTTGTATTTTAAAAAGCAAGAACCTGCTTTATGGTTTGACTTTGTATGTGAAATGCTTAAAAAATAAAAAATAAAAATAAAAGGTAGTGAAATATCTTATGCAAAGTGGTGAAATATGTATTCTACAGTGAATGGCAGGGTTTTCATTCTCTATAGTACACTCAGGATATCCTCTAAGGATTAATTTTTATATATGTGTGACTGTGTATATACAATTTTTTTTTCCCCAGTAGTAGCATATTAATGCATGAATACTCCTTTCTAGGAACTGGAACCCAGTATAGTTTCTGATGTGGCAGGACATTGTCTGTGGAGCAATAATAGTCCCACTTAAGATTTACTATCCTCTCTATGTTGGAGGAGAAGCTCACTTTTTATTAATTTTAAATACTAGAGAAAAACTAGCTAAAAGATTAATCTCCCAGTTGGTCTGCTTTATGGACAGGCCAGCAGAAATTATGGCAATTCACGTGGGCACCTACCAGTGAATATTCGAGGAAGTCACGGTCTGATAGCTTGCCACATGTTTCTATCGGCACTCCAAGGGCTTGGCAGTCAGTGCAAGGTGTTTCGTTCTGCTACGAGCTACCTCCTCGCATTCACATGCAAAGGCCAAGTACACGGGCAGCTGCTGCACAGGAAATTTATGGAGTCTTTTTCAGCAAGTAGCAAAATTAGCCTCTTCACCTTTCGCAGACCTTTGTGCTGCATCTTTTCTAAACAGGTAAAATCCCTTGTGTTAACAATGTTCCTTTGGGAGCATCTTTTTCCTGGTATTCTTTCACATCATGGCTCAAAGGCCATGCAGTAATTACACTCAGAGTGCGACATGAGAAGAGAAAGACTTTAGGATGATTTTGTATTTAAATTCTGGATATGTAAAAGAGGAGGTTTTGCAATGTAATCTGCTTCTAAAAGGAAGATTTATCCATAGGTGACCATGCACCGAGTTTCTCAAAAATTATTTTTATGCTGGATTTCAATAACTGACAATATACGATTTGTAATTGTTATAGAGTGAGATACTATATTTAACTCTCCTAACATATAAGAAAATATTGCCATCTGTTGCTCCATGGAGTAAGTGCAGCTACTTTCTACAGTTACTGTTCAACCAATTTCATTGCCCTCTGCGTTATCTCTGCTGTGGTAAGGATTGCGTTGGGTCTGGCTGAGGGGGAGTTCATTTCCCCAGAGCAGCCCCCTCAGCGCTGCGCTGTGTAGAAAGGTGTTGGTAACACACCGGGGGTTCTGGCTGCTGCCGAGCGGCGCTGGCACAGCACCAAGGCTGTCTCTCCAACATCCCCCCTCACCAGGAGGCTGGGGGTGGGCAGGATCTTGAGAGGGGACAGAGCCAGGATAGCTGACCCAAACTGACCAAAGGGATATTCCGCACCATATGACGTCTGCTCAGCAAGAAAAGCTGAGAGAAAGGAGGATGAGGAGGGGCATTCGTTATTTACGATTGTCTTCCGGAGCAACCGCTACATGTACTGAAGCCCTGCTTCCCGGGAAGTGGCCAGACATCACCTGCTGATGAGAAGAGGAGAATAAATCTTTTGTTTTCCTTTGCTTCCAAGTCAGAATTTTGTTTTTAAACTGCCTTTATGTTGACTCACAAGTTTTTTTCCATCTTATTTTCTGCCCCCCCATCCTGCTGAGGAAGGGGGTGATAGACCAGCTTGGTGGGTACCTGGCCTCCAGCCAAGGTCAACCCACCACAAGAATTCAATTGTCTTCAGAAAAAGCTGGGCTGTTACTGTTTCACACTAGAGTAACTTAATGAATTTCAGTGCATTTACATGGCAAAATGTTGAAACAAGCATGATACTTTTCTTTTTCAGTAATTAGGTTGGTTAAGGATTTATGAGAGTTATGTCATTGAGTAAAGGGTGATTTTCTTTAATTGTTAGAGATGAACTGTTGTGGTGGCTAATAATCTGGCTGTTGAGAAAAAAAAAGTGCATTTAGTGCTGTCACTGTTACTTGAAAATCCTTGACTCTTACCTTGATGTGGTAATGAAACAAATGGCCTGAGGTGACTGTTGTGGAAACAGTTTAGAATTTGCAATACAGAAGAACCTGGGAAGAATGATAACCTTATTCTAACATGCACTCTTTCTGAATTTCTAATATGTAATATCTAAAACAAACTTATATTTTTCTATATTAATGTTTTCCCATTTCTTTTTTTCACTCAGATACTTAGGGTCAACATCTAATCTCTTAACAGCCAACAAAATAAACAAAAAAAAATCCATGCAAACCAATAATCATTTAGCTCCAGATAAGATGTACGGCATCTACAGCCTTCTGCTTTATTCACAGTTTATTCCAATTAGCTTGCACACTTCTAATGTCTCAGGTCAAATTGTACTATATTCTTCTTTTACCAATAAAAGTCGCACACAAGTACTATGTGAGGTATAGAGGGCTAGAGAAATCGGGTTGCATTTAGGACAACTGTGGGTCCTTCAAATTCAACCATCTGCATTTAAAACTTTGCTTTTGAATCCTTACAGAGACACATCTGATGGGACAGGAGATGGAGCAAACTAGATTTCACAAGAGGAAAGCAAAAATCTGTGATCAGTGCAAGTTTAACCCATTCTCTTAAAAGGCCTTTCTACTCTTATTTCAGTTCTTTCTGATTAAACATCGCCCACTTTAATTTCCCCACCTGCATCCTTCCTATTCTTAGTCTTCCCCTAGTTCTGGATTCCAAACCATGCCTTATTTCATCCCCTCTAGTCTTGATCTATAACTTCATGAAAATTTGACAAACAGTAGCACCTAGCATGTGAAACTGATAGGACAGAAGAGCTACAAATAGTTCAACGCTGATGCCAGCTTGGTCTTGTTGGTTTTTGTTTATGACATGTTATTTCCAAAAGGCACAAGCAAAATGCCTTGTTCACAAACATGGGCAGCACGGTCTCATCAGAGGCTTTGATTCGCGAAAGCCAAGTTTACAGAAGCTAATCTCCAAGCAGCAAAAATGAGTTTCCTGTTACGATGCGTCCATTGGGCACCGAATTAGTGTATTAACCATAAAGACAGTCTAGGAAGATTAGTCTCATTAGATGAAAGCTAGCTTTTGTGGCTAGTGACTGAAGAAATACCACGATAGTATGTATATATATCTGCCTTTAAAGTATTTTGTATATCTTTCCCTGGTATGCTAAAATTTATGGATCACAGATGCTAATATGACAGTTCCAGATTACTTACAAATAATGATCTAAACGGTTTTCCATAGTCTCACTTTTTTCTTCTGTTTCTTCCTGCATCTCCTTATTTAATTTTTTCTTCAAAAGTATTACAACATCTGTCCATGGAAAGTCTGGCTCCAGCTGTACTTGCCTTGTATTTCTATAAGTAGCTGTGAATACAAACATACATACAGTTGTCCCTAGATACTATTTTGTTACCACTGTAAAGGGTTCGCTTTGCTAGAGTATTGACAAAAATAAACTTGTATTATCATGTGCAAATCGGTATGAATCTTACTTTTTGAAGGAAGCGTGATAATTTGGAACGTTGATCCCAACTTTACATTCTCCAGAATGCTTTCTGAACTTTTAAGATGTAGTTATGATTGTACCATTTTTCCTCTGTCTATATCCTAAGCCCCAGACCTGAAGATTAATCCTGAGACACAGGTACTAGCAAAATTACAGGATTATGATAGTTGTTCATCATAAGTGAGATCTGAATCTATTTTACCTATGCTGTATTTTCATTCTACTTTTCTGCTGTGCCTGTACTCTGTCGGTATCCTCACCTTTTCTCTTACTGATGATATGAGAGTTACACTTTTATACCACTTGCTGTGCATAGATTTCCACCATCATCTTGAAGATGGTTTTTGTTAAGTTGCAGGAGAACATCTGTGAAATAAATGCTCGTTTTACAGCCAGGGTAAATAAGAAACAGACCTGTAAAGTAAGATAGCGTATTTGTACTGTAGCTGAGTGGAAGTCAGTCTTCTGACTTTCTGCTTTAATCAGCTTATGTATGGGGGTTTTTTTCAGAATATATGAGAACGTTGGTGTTTCATAAGCATTAAAAATGCCTTTTAGTAATTCTTTTTCTTGCTTAGATGTTATGAAACAAAGACCTTCCTTATTCCTAAGCTGAATTTTAACATTTTCTTCCGAAGACTTATTTTTGTATGGTGAAGATTTGGGGGAAAAGGTAAAATTTATTTTCCTTCAGCTCATCAATGAAGCTGCATCATTTATTTGCAGTTTTGGCACCCCTGAATGTAACCATTTATTGTCTTAGAAGTGGCACACAAAGAATACTACTATCTACTTGTTATTTTAACACAGATACTGCTTATGACTTAACCCTTCAGTTCCCAACATCTTGCAAGGTTTTAGCCTGATAACTAGTCAGCACTTTCCCATAAAACAGGAACTGACCCAGATCCAGAGGATGATGTAGACGCCTGAGTGAGATTCAGGGACATACGTTCAAAACTTGATCTTGAAAACCACCATGCAAGTGAAGCCTAGAAAAGCCAAAAGACAACAAATATGTCCTATTTCTTATGTTACCACTCAAGATCATTGCTGCGGGAATGCAAACAGAGCATTGTACCTGCCAGAAGATTTCTGGTAAGACACGGTGTGGCAACAACTTTTCTGCCCATTCTCAAACACTTGCTTCTACCTGCTTAATGCTGCTGGGGTCACCAAGTAAATCGTTTGAAGAATACGATCCAAGCTAAAATATGTAAATACAAAACAAACAAAAAACTACACACACGTGCAAAAAAACCCCAACAAAATCCCCCATGATAGGATAATTTCACTGTTCTAGTTTGAGAACTGTCCTACAAACAGTTGGACCATTAAAAAATGGTCACAAGTGGCTGATTTCACAGAGCAATGGGGGGACCTTTTCGTCTATATCCTCATACCTTGATTCTGCACATATCCTGTGAAATTCTTTTCCCTTGACATGTAGGTGGGTCCACTGACTGAAACAAATGTTACAGCAACACAAGAGATAAGGAAAACTATTTTAAGTAACGTATTAAAAAAAAAAAAGAAAATTTAGCAGCTTAACAAAAAACCCAACAAAGTCAAATGACTCCAGAATCTGTTGAAGTCAGAGGTGCAGAAGCTAGAACAATTCATTAATGCTCCATGCAAGAAGATCTGAATTATTTTAAAAGCACTGTATTTGCATTTTAGATATAGCAGAATGAACTAATTATGAAATGTATGCGTCAAAGATTTCAATTTCAGGCTTGACTTTACTTTGGAGATTAATTTTTTACTTTATCATTTTTGCAGGCAGTTCAGTGGACAGCCTTATTTGAATGTTACTCATTGTTCAGTGATGTATGAAGTGTATTTAATCAATGTGAAGAAAGTAATATTAAACTATTATCAGAAGCATCAAATGTTCCAAAAAATCTCAAAAGAAGGTCAAAAGGTAACATCTCTGCTAACAATATGAGAAACTATGTATTTAACTTATTCTTTACATCCAAGTTTTTCATGGCATATACATTATCCTTTTCCACATAAAATTACAATGTAAAGTGGGGGGCTGGGGGGGGCATCTCCTTGATTAAAAATATCATATATATATATATAGTGGATCAAAGTTTTCAACATTTTGCTAAGAGATATATAAATAATTATTTTAGAGTTGATGAACATTTAAATGGCTGTCTGCAAAAACCTTTAACAGGACAGTCCTCATGGTCATCATTAAATCATTTGCCAGTGTGTTAGTTATTACAGAATAAGGTAGTTGCCCACAAGGACAGCTACTTCAATAATTCACATGTTTCTGCAAGTATTGCAAACTCATCTTTATTAAGATCCAAAGCTGATCTTAATAAAACCATCACATGAGCCTCTATTTTAGCCTTTCTAGTCTTTTCATGGCCAAAACCACAATGACAAACATGTTGTCTTAGTTTTGACCAAGACAGCTAGACATGAGAAACTATTTGCCCAAAAGCTATGAAGGAATAAAAAAACATTAATTTTCAAACCAGCAGTTCAATAATAAAATCCTCTCCCAAGTCCTATATATGACTTGCACTTTCTATGTCAAGGAGGGCATCGACTCTAGCTCAGAAGTCCAGAAGTCACCTCTGAAATGAACAGAAGGGACCTGAAGGAAGAGACTACACGCATGCAAGCCATTGACAAGGTCAGATGTGCTCAAAGGGTAATTTTCAATGTCTGGTTGAACTAAAAAATGAATTCATTACATAAAAGTGTGGTGACTTTTGCACTGTGGCTTTTGGAGTAAGTTTCTGGTTAAATTATGGATAACTGATTTTTTTTCTAGTTGAAGATGTACTCAAGTTAACTGTGTCCAAAGAAATTAATTTTATACCACTATTAAAATGAATTACCATTGCCTTATTGTCCTTTTAACACATATGTGCTATCTCATCCAATAACAGCTGACGGCTTTGCTTTTGTCTCTATCTCCATTACATCAAACTTGCAGTTTCACAGGCATAAAGCAAGAAGACTTCTTGACTGGGGACTTCCATAGTGAATGGGCTCTTAAGAATGAGCAGTGCTTCATGCAGCTAATAAAACTGCTTTCAGTAAAAGAGCAAAACATTACTTGAATTTGATACATTTGCTTCAACAAACTTTCTCAATTTCTGCTTTGACTTATTAGTGTGTTGCAGAGAACACCGTGTATATGCAAAGTTAACCCCACACAAGTATACTGCAAATGTTTATACAGAGCAATGACATCCGATATACAAGAACACACAGGCTGAAAAAGAAAAATATTTCTGGCTTCGCAACCTTGGAAGTAATGAACATGCAAAACCATCTGAAGTTTCAAAATAAGTATTCCGCAAGATCTATTACATCATATATACATGACCTTCCTTCTGCAAACACCGCAATTGCCTTTTAAACATCCCTACCATGAAGAGTTCCCTTGGCTTGCAGAAATCAAGCATCACTAAGACTCTGCAGGATTAGGGTTATACTGTCTTGCAGAATACTTTGCCTTCTAATTTTATGATGAGAGGTGACCATACAACATCCCTGGTAGAAAGTACTATTAAGAAATGAATTTGGTGATTTTAAAGTTTTTGATGTGACTGGCATTTTCCTCCTTCTTCAGTGAGTGTTGAGCATACATAAATTATTACTGTCTCCATCCCTTCCCCTCATGTAATTTTTTTTACCTCTGTTTGAACAGATGTATTGGGATGTCAAGGCCACTAAAACTACACAGCCTCACAGATAACAGTCACCTACTCAAGCAGACAACTTTTGATTCAATTCCTGATTAATTATTTTATCGCACGAAGTTAATCTATCAAGTCTGGATTTAATATAGTTGTAAAAATTTCATCATTTGGAGTCCAGTTTTGTCACCCTAAAACACTCCAAGTTGCACCTACTGATCGTTAATTGCAAAAAGTATGGCAGCATGACTAAGAATGGAGCTGTATTCTTCAATCAATAGAGCCACTGTTGCTGTAATTTAAGATTACTAAGTATATTAAAAAACACATAAAGTTGTTAAATGCAAATAAATATTACAAGTATGAAGGATATCAGTGGGCTAAGTTCATCCTGTGTTAATAAAGTACCTCTTATTGGTGACTTTATCTGATTTACAGGTAAACATTGATGAAAAACAATGAAAAAAGTTTCTCTAAAAAGCTGCACACTCAGTATCATGCTGTTAGGGAAATAACCGTCTCTGAAAACTTGGCGTTTCAGCATTAAAGGTCAGTAAAGCAAATCTCAAAGCTTCATTGCATTCCTTGTGATTTATCAAAACCACAGACTATTTTCATTTATTCTTTTTCAAACAGCAGCCTTCACATGATATGTCTGCACAGCAGGTTAAACCTACTCCACTTCGTAGATTTAGCATAAACTAAACAAACTACCACAGATGCTGTTTCTTCTTGTGCTGCAATTACTGCGTTAAATTCTCCAGTTGGAAGGATGAGCAACATGTAAGTTACCTTGTTCCACAAGGGATTCTCCGCTTTGGAATGTATCCACTGACCAGGTTTCGTTGTCCCTTCATGCTTCTCCCCTCACAGCCATCTAAAAACATAGTTAAATCTTAGAAAATTACAACGGAAGGTTTTTTTATTAAGTAGCTAAAATTTCTTCCATTTTTTCATCAGATGTATTGCGAAACGACAGGGGGGTGAATTGAAAGTCTGGATTCCGAAGCCTGAAGTCTGCGTTATGTGCTGAAGGAGATGTTCACATACGGCTTCCACAGATAGTTCGAAAACCACCTGAACTGTAACAACACCCGGATTCTGCGGCTGATCACATGCACCTGAACTTACTTGCAAGAACACACATCGCATTTTGATCTAGGTCTAGCATTGGAGCTTTGATTTTTGAACTTCACTTTAAATAGCTTCTTGACATTACAGACCACTGAGATGTGAAAATATATGATGTATTAAAATAAACATTAATGTGTTAAAAATAGCAAATGTTAAAGTAAATGTTAAATAATAGGTATGAAATTATATAGTAAAGAAAATGATCAGCTCGTATGTATTATCAGCTTGAAGTACCACTAACAACAATTTAACAATATCATTATATACTTTAACTACAGAACCTATTTAAAAGAGCAGCCCCTCATTCTTAGATACGCAAATCTAGAACCGATTTAGAAATTTCATGAAAGCATATGCAATTTCATGTAGGCGCTGAAATTTATATTTGATTTTTAACTTAAATGACTTAATAGAATGTTCTGCCAGAGTTGTCTCATAATGTCAGCTATCCTGACCACTTACAGACAGATTCAGCACATTAAACTTTCACTTCAGATTCTTTACTGTATAGATCTCAGGTTCATAAAAGTTCATTGACTGTTAGATGTACCTCGGTTACTCATCCTGGATCACCTTGAAATCCCTGGAATCAAAGCTGAAGTTGAGGCATATTTTTCTTTGAGATATGTTCTTTATTAATAGGTTTCCTTATCTTCCATAAGTTTCTGTGGAATTCTGCAGGCTTTAATAGTCTTGCTCTTCTTTGCTGAAATATAATTTAGATGCATAAGAGTTTCAATTAAATCCTCAGAAATTATAAGATCTCTAAATCAAAATGTAATTTATCTGTGACACCAGACATTCACACTTTTTAAAGAAAGTATTAGAAAGATGTAGAGGAATAAACAGAACGATAGTCAAATTATCATGTTAATTTAACATCATCTTATGTTTAAAATAAAAGACAATCTGTAATAAAGGATCTTAAGGAAATATCAATTAAAATATTTTCTGCTCGCGAATATCAAAGAAAAACCTCAAGAAGATCCCGTACACTTGCTATGACATTTACACGGGATGAAAGGGTCAGGGGATGTTTGCAAAGCCTCGTAAAAGAACATCGCAACAGTGCGGATCAAACGGAACGGCTGAAAGATGCTGCGCTCTACTACGCAGCAGCTAGAGCTGCTCCCTGCAGTAGCACCCTCACTACAGCAGCTACAGGCTGCTGCTTTTGGGTTATCAACATTTGAGAACTTTGGTCACAAAGCGCAAAGGAGGTGTATATACGGGATACAGTTGGATGGGTAGATAAGTAATTCTACACTCAGGTGGCAGAAATGAAAGGCCCTGTCTCGCTTCCGTTAGGGGAATTTGTATACCTTAGTTTCCAATATATAGAAAGGCAGAGAGCTAGGCTGTAGCCAAACTGGATTGCTGGAGATTGCCCAAACTTTGATGATGTACATGTTTTCAACAGGAAGCAGCAGTCACAAACACAGCAGAAGACAATCCTGTGGTTAGCATCTCAAACCTACTGTGGAAAATGAGTGGCACTTTCTTCAAATTCCAGGAAGCGGAATACAAGGGCCTCTGACCTGAATGTTTCATTCCAGGAGACTAGAAAGGATTGCAAGAGGATTAAACAGCTCCATCCTCAGCCCAGACAAAGTGAAGACTAATCCACATATCATTACCTGGCAGTCTTGGAGAAACCCAAAGGTCCATGTGCCCATACAGTGAAACTCAGGGATTTAAATGAACCTTGCAAATTATTTGAATTATTTTAAGTTATGTCAATTTTTAGTTTATGCTCATTTTGTGGAAGATGTAGGAAAGTACCTAATATAACACTCAAAGGCTTATATTACACATTCCCAATGAGTTATAGCTTAGACTCCGTAAAACAGAGTTCCAAATTTTTTGTCTCCAATATCTGGATAATATAAGGACAAAACCTTTCCACTTAATACGTATTTTATGTAATAACCAGTAAAACTAGACCCAAACAATGCTCAAAGTCTGATTTAAATGAGAAAAGGCAATTCATTACTATTCTCATCTTGACTTATTTAACCTACCTATTATAACTCATAGCAAACATTTATAATCTTAATTTAAGATACATGAGTTCATAAGGTGTCCTACAAAACTGGTGAGATGCGACAATATCTAATTTGAGCAAAATTAGATAAATTAGTTACAGTTTCATAATGAGAAAGAAACATGGGTTTAAAATTATCCAAAGAGATGGAAGTGGGTTAGATAAAATTTACAGTTATAATGAATTTTCCTCATTGTTATAACTTTCACAATTAAAAATTTACAATATGCCCACCAAAAAAAATCATGAAGCTTAGTCCAGGTTTGAGCCTTTTAAAGCACTATAACATTTTATAACAGCTCCCAGTCCTCTCTTACACTAAATAATACAGTCTGCTGGGATGCGTATCAATGCACAGAATTTCACACGAGTCCATCAGTCACATGTATACGCATCTCTAACTCCATACCGGGGACAAGCTAATTACTTGTAGTTGGTTCAGTATACAGACTCAAGACTGGAATTTGTAGTAAGAATTCATAGCAAGCGTCTAAAAGGCTAAAATACATTGCAGATTGAAGTCACTGTTCACCTTCATATTTCTGTTAGTTCTGGAATTATTGCAAAATAATATCTCTTGAGCTAAGAAGAAAGGTGAAGCTATGCTTTGCGGATGCTTTACAGGAACGAATACTGTTTCACAACAATTTTAGGTTTGAAGGTTTCTTAGGTAGGCAGAGGAGATAACGTAGGCAACACTGAGTTTGCAATTAATTTTTTAACCTGGTATTGAAGTAAAAGATGTTAAAAAAAAAAAAAAAAAATTTATTTGTTTCACTGTTGTAGTGTAATCATGTCAGTTTTAATTCCTTGAACTAAGTTTTGTGCTGCCCCCCCCCCATTTCTCCTGACTCAGAGCACTGCCTATAATGTGTCAGCCACTCACTCATTTGCATACTTCGTCAGCTCAAAATTAGTCCTTATCTTTATGTTTCTTCTGTTCCTAACAGCACTAGAAAGAGGGTCTCGAACCAGACAATAGCCATAAATGCACTCCATGGTTCTGTGAAGTTTCTGCCAAGTTTTCTGTGTTATTATTAATATTAATTAATAATAGTGAACATATTAATGAACATATGCCAAAAGCTCTTTGCAGAAACCCCTACGAGGCTGGCAAATTTCAACACCTGCTGAATTTTTATAGCCAGTTCATAAACCTTGTGCATTACAAATGAAAAGCTTAGCTATTTTAAACTATAATGAATTAATGACTGCAGTTATAGTAACTACACATACGCAAAATTTTTTTTATGTCATTACAGAATCTCTTCTATTTGTAGCGTCTCCTGCCACTGAGGGTTTAGAAGTCGAATTTCATGCAGCCAGCACTGGGTGGAGACAGCGATTCACACAACGCTTCCTACCGATCGCTTCTCCAGCTGCTGAGCCCCAGTTACGGCCAGCTAAGGTCGTTTGTGGGTTCAGCTGATCCCAGATTACAGGGTTACAACTGTTTGGGGTTTTGGGGGTTTTTTTGGTTTAGTAGTTGTCTGAGTGAAATGAAATCACTCGTGCTTTGAGTAGCTAGCAGGTCTCCCTGAATCTTTTACACAGATGTATGCATATGGAAATCACAAAACTGAAGGCAAACTATAAACAAAGTACTAGAGTGTTATTTCCAGGCTTAATATGTGTGAAATATATTTAATAACAGTAACTCTGATCATATTTTTATTTGAGCCATAAGAAAAATCCTTACCCATGTTTTGAAATTTACTTTAACTAGAAAATACATTCTCATACTTCATTAAATCAAGCCTTTGTGAAATTGAGGATTCTTCTGAAATTCCTGGAAATAACAAATAATAAATCCATACGTGTTAGCTTACTTTCCCCACGTGAAGTCGATATATTGAGCCTACCACGTCGTATTTAATTGCCCTTACCACAGAACGGTCTCCCAATTAGCAGCTAGAGAGAGTTCTCACACGGCAGTCGGGAACAGTGATTGATATCACACATCCCGTCCCTGTCTTTAACTTCATATGAACTAGTTGCGAACAGTTAAGGGACACTAAAAGAGAAAAGCCAACAGGGAAAGATAATTGCATGCAACTAAAAAACTGCTAAGAAATCACTTTGCAGATATTTTGAGTTCAAATTTAAGAAGTGGCTAGTGATTTGAGAAGGTGTATGGCATCAACGTGAGACAGCACGTAATTAGCAGAAAGTAACTACGCAGTACCGTGTGCAAATCTGACACGTTTGAATTATAAAAATTTAAAAACCAGGCACATAGTAAGTCCTTTTATTTAAGCTGCTGTTTAAGACAAAAGCAGCTGGAGTTCTTGCACTGGTGTACTATCTCCCTGTTGTCTGAAAGACAGGATCTCCTGGCAGTAACGTTTTGACTTAAAAATCATTTAAACACACTGAACTGGAGTGTGGGCTAATTTCCCAATGGCAATCAAACTTCAAATTTTGAATTTGGCTGAGCCTAGCTGTAGCTGACTACAGTCTATGCAGCCACGTTGGGACAATACATCCAAAAGGATCCTCTTGAAAACATCTGCGCCAGTTAGCAGAGCCAGAATAGGCATTTGGCAAGTTTCACTAGCAGACTGCTGACGTTTGATCACAAACTGGCTGGAATTAATACAGCCTGGGCTGATTTCTTTGAGTTTGTTTGCACTATCGCATCTTGCAAAGAGAAAAAGAAGAGAAGTATTGATTATTACTGTGCTGGTAGAAGCCGTCCATGACTTTTGTTCAACAGCAAGATGAATCGGCTTCACCTATCTGAGACCCCTTCAAGGTATCCAGTTCTCTCTAAGTGAACATACTGAAATTTGCGGATTGATATGGCAGATGCCACATCCAAAGTAAGAAAATGCAGGGTTGTTTTTTCAAGCAAGGTAAGAGCCCTCAGAGAGTGTGGTGCTGTGTGGTCTGTAGCTGTCCTACAGCTTTTTGCCTCGTGTGAGGGGAGAAAGGGAGTTGGGCTTGAGGGTCAGAAAGTCAGTGCCTGAAGTTAGTTAAGACACATTGACCTCCCCGGTAATCATTCACCAAAATCATCTATAATATAATTTCCTACTGGAAGTAAGGAACTTCTATCATCAATATGTACTTCCATCTGATTCCATCTAAGTATTCATAGCGTAATCCGGATTATGGGTTTTCCTGACTATTTTAGAAAGGAGAAGGCTCCTACCAGTTTTAATTTTTTTTTTCTTTAAAACATATTATCAGTATTGACATCTAACCCCAAACCGAATGCCTCAGCGTACCTCACCATATGAAACGGACCAAAGAGGACTTCTGAGGGTCCTAGTCAGGGCATGGAGGATTTGTGTTAATAGTTTATGATACATACTGAAAAAAAAATCTAGGCTGTCATTCCAGACTATTTTACCACCAGCTTATTTCAGTCTTCAGTGCCTAGCAAATGAACATCAACAAAAATAATCTACCTTTGTCTCCTAGTTCCATTTTTTTCAATGATTCTTATTTCATATAATTAGACTACTTATTACTAAAAAGCTTTAATCTAGTTCTACTTTCCTAGGGGGAAGTGGTACAGACTGAGTAGCTTGGGGGAAACAAGTAGGTAACTATTGCAGCCACCCACCCGTACTGAGTGGTTTGTTATATTCCAGCAGCTACAGCGTTTATTCATAATTTGCTGGGATTTTGCATTGCCAGAGTCCCTGTTAGACTTGTGTTTGTCTTTTTTTAGCCTGTTTCTGAATTATGGCTATTCCTGATGTGCTCACAGTACCTTCCTTTACTTCCTTTTCAAAGAGGAATAATAAAAAAAACCCAAAAAAACTTCCACAAGCCATGCTGGGTAGGTATATTCACAACAACCAGAGGAAAGGGGGGATAAAAGACCGTCAGAGAACCCATGACAGGATATGAAGAGTATCAGGGTAACCACATGCTTTGGACTTGATTTTGGCAACAGTAAAATGCATTTCAGAGCCATATTTTTCCCCTTGGTGATTTGAGCCTAAGCACTCTGGATAAGACATAGATATACCTGTTTGGTAGGATGAACGCTTTTAAAGTCAGCTATGAAATAACTGCTTTAAAAAAAACCCCACCAACCACTTATCTCCCATATTTTCTGAGAAGGCTCCCCCTTACAAGGGGACAGTAACATGAATTTCTTCGTGTGTGGAAAGGCAGACATGAAATAAAGGATTAAAAATAAAAGCTTTTAAGGTATAAAAAGAGGACCCTTCCATCCTCCATCAAGAAACAATTATATTTTAACACTGCAATGAAGCAAACTGCAGTGTAGTATATAATTTGAATATGATACTGTATATAATAATTACTTTGGTGAACTTAAAGTAGCCTAATCAGCGTGTCTTTAATAAAGATGTATGAAAAAATTAACAGATTAGGACTTTGTTACTGCCAAGGACTAATGTTTTCCTTCAGTTATTCAGCTTGCCGACAGCAGTGCACTTTCTTTTTTCTTTTTCCATCTTTAGTTTCTTTGTGCTTAATACAGGCTAAAGTTTTCAAACCTTGGTGTTTAAAGCTGCACTCTGAATTCAGTAGTGAAGAGTAATTAGACTTTAACGAGGAGCCTAGAAGTCTGCAGGAACTGTAGGGGCTGTGGAAAATCCAGATATTTTTTGTATTAGGCTTGAAAAGATAGACTTTAAGAAATCTAAGCTAGAATAAACCCATTCATCAAAATGATATGCTATGTTTAATATTTATAAAATGTAGCCATTTCATGAAATCTAATTGAAACTAATACTTCCCTTCCACTTGTGAGCCATGGTATTTTTCACATACCTTATTATGCTACTTTTATATATATCTCTCTCTTCAAATATTCTTGACTAAGTAAGGTATTCTGGACTCTACATGCAGGGGCTGAGGGAGAAAGAAAGAAAAAAAATCCTTTCCTTTTACCTATTAAAAAAAAATCTTTAGGAAAGGCCATTGCTTTTTGAGATCTTCCTTTTACTTCTTGCCATAACGACGAGTTAACCTCCACTAGAGAAGTCTGATTTAGCCAAGGGAGAGACAGTCACGTTCCTGCTCCTGGTCAGAGTTTCCTCCACACACACCCCTATTGCTTCACACTGCGTATAGTCTAAACTGCTTTTTCTTGCAGGTTATTTCCATATTACATATGTAGTCACTTGTTGATATCAATCAATATTTAAGATTTCAACGTAGAAGGAATCTGTATGCCCAATAGACCAGTGGGGAGAAAAACATCTTAAGTGCTCAACAGAAATAAAGGAAAAATAAGGATACAACAGTGCCGACACTGACAGCCATATCCATGAACAATGTAAAGGATAGTAAGCTCAAAAAATCCCCAGCCCTCCAGTATGGGGTTAAATTCCCATCCATACAATCCCCACAAACCCCCAAACAAAAGGCACTAAGTCAGCATCCTCACCTGTGCTATCAGATACTCTTCAAGACTTCTTCATCAGCCAGATATTCTGTTCCCACACACTATCATTTATGGTATATAGATACAATCACTCACATGCAAAACTACAATTACCTTATATTTTCAGAAAATAAATAGTATATATACCATTACTGAAACTCTTGCTGAACTGAAACCACTGGCAAAACTCCCATTGGTTTCAGTGCAGCCAGGATTTGAATCACAGACTTCAACAACAACAGACAAAAAAAACATAAAATATATTATTCTATCTATAAGTAGAACTATCGCTCTGCATTTAATTGCGAAAACCCAGATGTAGCTCTGTGAAATGATGGTAAGGCTTTTTTTTTTTTCTTCAAAATGTGCATTACATACATTTTTTTATATACTAGCACAGTAAATGGTATAGAAGGAAAGGCAGGAGAATTAAATTGGGGGCACGTTCCTGATAATTCACACATGCAACTACTGCCAGATTCCTCTAAATAAAAAAAAAATTAAAGAGCAAAAACATTTCTTTTTATTCTAGAATGTTAATTATACTAATATTCAAAACCTTCCAATAGAGGCATAATAAACGGCTTTTGAAATTTGTCCTTTCAGTTGAGACTCAGGGTGCATTGCTGAAATACTGAATTCCAGCCCCGAAGATCTAATGCACTAATCTAATGCACTGTGGCTGACCTATTACCGATGATTATAAATTAGAGAAGTCCTTATGTTGCTATAATTTTCTAGATATTGCTTCTTAGAGCCAGAAGGTAGGGGAAAAAAAAAAAAAAAAAAAGTGTAAAGTACCATTTCTTCTGTCTAAGCTGGATTTAGCTCAGTTAAAAACCACAAATTTTGAGCCATAACCGGGGTACCCAATTTATTTATTTTCCCATATGAAACTTACACCATAAGGAAGCAGAAGCAAGTTTAGTTCTCTAATAAAAAATTATGTTTTAGAGGGGTTGGATTCTGTGCTGCTTACTCTTGGGAGCTTTTGCAATTTTTCTACAATACCTGTGCTCCAGTTACACATATATGAAATGAGGAAAATTACGTCCTTACTTTGAAAAGATGACAAATTCGTTAAGGATTGTGAGATGGTGTTATACGACAGCAATGTCATGCAAATACGTAGTTTAGAAAAATAAAAAATACATTGCAGAGAAGACTACAAAGTTTGTACTTTTGAATTGTTACTACTTTATTTTTGTTGGAGAAGTTATTCGCAGGATTAGAGCGTGTTGGAAGATTAATAGCAATGTTCTTTTGTTTCATTTTATGCAGTTCTGGAGACCAAAGGAGCCTCAGGAATTAATTGTAGCCTTCTAATAAACACAATGATGTAATGACGTATTTAACATTACTGGTTTTTGTTTGATTCCAAATAAATTGCAGATTTTTTTCTGATGTGATACTAAAACAATTACCATTTTGAAAAAGGATAATTAATCTACAATTTTTTCACATTAGATCATATATCTCTAAAGAGTGCCCACAGATTTGATGGTCTTCAGCTGCTGTGTATTTATTTTTCATTTTTTCTAGTGATGTACCGCCCCATCAGTGCTGACATTTAAATGAGTGAGTATTCAACACAAATGTGATCATTTGTATAGCATCCAATGCGGCACCATACTGAGATGATTGCTTCTGGGAGCCATCCATGGGTTCTCGAATAGGGGGGAAAAGCCAGGCAAAATTTTATCAATTTACATTTTTCTGTGATTAATTTTTATGCAAATAAGGGCCCGACCGTGCTCCCATCTCACCTGAATCATGCGGATCATCAAAGACAAATTGAGCATCACTTATTTAAAAAATAGGCTTTAAACTACTCTACAGCTGTGTTGGAAAATGCTAAGAGCAGGGCATGAACTTTTCTAATGTAACAGGAATAGATAAGAAAATGCTTCTTTTTGCATTTTTGTCCACACTGTGATAAACATGAATCTTAACAAAATCCTAAAAATTGTCTTTGTTTTATATTCCTTATGCCCTTGTAAACATCTGACTACAGGAATGCTGCATAAGGGGATTTTTCCAATTTCAGAATACAAACAAATGTACTTGCAAAAAATACATTGCTTAGTGATGAAAAAAATTGTATTGGTTAGCATACTTAAAGTGCACAGTTTATTTTTAGATAGAATTCAAGAAATCATCCAGTGGTACACTATGGTGGAAAAGGCCTTACGTAAACAATCTTATAACCTTAGAGTAAAAGCTGCTAAGATGCACAAATAGGTAAGCGCTGTTTACGAATGAATACATTCTGCCTTACTGTACGTATCTATACATCAATATGCACGTGTCTGCCTATCATAAAATTGGAAATTTAGATTTTGTTAAA
Source organism: Balearica regulorum gibbericeps (assembly GCF_011004875.1). NCBI lineage: Eukaryota > Metazoa > Chordata > Aves > Gruiformes > Gruidae > Balearica > Balearica regulorum. The sequence continues at coordinate 63,280,841 of NC_046188.1, read as the reverse complement.
CAACAGGCTTTTAAAAGTAATTTAGGATTAGCAGGTTACACTGATGGACATTTTATAATTATTGATACTAATACTGAAGAGGGTAAGCGTGAAAACTAATCTTGTTATTTACTCTAAAACAAATTAATATTTCTCTTCCTGCAGGAAAGCAACAAAGCTGTTTCTTTATGGCAACATTATCAGCCCCAACTGTAATTCTTAGAGCTGTGAGATAAATAGCACTCAGAAATATGAGCACTTGTCCCTCTAATTTGCAGTTCAAATTTGTACCCAGCTGTAAGAACGTGTTCTCATGAAAAGCGTTCTCTCAAAAAAGAAGCCGAATTTTGAAAAGGCAGTTTCTCTTTGGAACTGTGTTCTGAAAATTGTAATATGTAATGTCAGTTCAGAGACTCGTTTTACAAGTCTTTCCACAAATCGATATCCCTAAAGGTAATCTCAGAGGAGTAAATGTGATGTGTAATGGAGAAAAGACCGTCTTTATCAGAGTTTGAAAGAGGCCCATGTACCAGACGATCTTACAGCATTAGAGCAAAACTGTCCCCTTATGTATTACGCATATGAAAGCTGTAATTTTATAGGTTTGATTAACCCAGAGTTTAATGAGTTACCTTTCATTAAACCGTACAGCTAATGTACATTATTTCATATCCAAATAGAATATATATTTGCACACATGCGGACATGATCAATTTTATGCTCAGACCTTCCCCTTAAATCCTGCAAGTCCCACATCACCTATTAAACCACTGACACCACGCGTGAGATCATACCTGTCGCAAAGCCAGCAAGAGCCCCGATACCGTTCCCAATAAATCCAGACCTCCAGCCAGCCTCCCCGCAGCCAAGAAACCCACAACTGATGCTCTTAAATACTTCAGACAATACGCGCCCCATCGTTTTGAATGTTCATATATTCATTCCTCTGTCTCCCCCAGCTACGAGTTTTGAGAAAGACTGTACTGTGCTAAGTTTGGATCGTATCTAACAGGTTGACTACAAAAATGATACAATTCATCTGTTCAGGAAAAAAAAGTGAAACATAAAGCATCAGGAGTGAAGGCAATTATTTAAAAAAAAAAAAAAAAAAAAAAAGACTCTTTTCCCTGAAAAAAGAGATGTTGAAGGCGACCAAGTTATAAAGACAGGAGAACCTGTTTAAAACATTACAGGATCAATTGACCTATTTGGAATCCTACTAAATGGAACCAAGATTAAAATAGTTACCATTCACTGTGGTAAAAACATCAGCTATGATTGCATTAATACATAAATGCAATATGAGATCTATCGCGTCCGCCTTCTCTATGTGACAGGTTTCTATATATCACTCTGTGTCACAGATACCCATATAATTTCTTATAAGCTGCAGTCATGATGTCCTACTGGAACAGTTCTGCCATTATAATAATATATGAAAAAGTACTATGTAGCAGCTTACAGTGAGGATTCTGAATCAACAGAAAATGTTAGAAGTGATATCCTGGCATTTAATTCCAAATACTTACCAGAATAATCTTATGGGATGTAAGAGAGACATAAAGAGATTATTTTACCAGCCACTAGCAGACATTCTAGGATGGAAAATAGGAGTTGTTTAATAGCACGCGACCATACTGCACACATTTTAGGGGAAGGAGTAGAAGGATTAGAAACACAATGTATGCATATCTCTCCCCTCAAAGACCATTTGCTGGTACTTTGCTTGACATGGGAATGTAAAACAGCACTAAAACCAACCAAAAATAAGCATTTTTATAACATGAATGCCTGTATTCCCAGTTACAATAAAAAGTGGAGAACGGAAAGAAGCAAAAATCTTGCAGCCTAATAATTTCAGCCTAAAGAAGTCCATATTTATCCTTTAAACTGAGCTAATAATATATATAAAAGGAATTATATATGTATATATACACACACAGAGAGATTTCCTATATACATGCATATGGATTACAAGATCCCTTTTTTTGGCAATCTAGGAAGCAGATGAGGAACTGTTAAGAGGTATGTTAAGGCATACTGTTGGCATCCACAGATTTCAATGGGTTCAGCTGCAGTTTAAAGTCAAAGACGATTGCCGCTCTCACGTAGAGGACCTAGCGCGTCCCCCTCTGTAGCGCGCTGGCACCCCTTGACTCGGAGCGATGCTCTCAGGGGCAGAACGGGCATGAGGGAACAGCTAGACTCCAGGCACAGGGATGGAGCTTTGAAAAATACAAAAAATTTTCTAACAGTCCAAGACGACAAAGGTATTATGAAAAGTAATTAGAAAGAGAAGAAGAAATGATCAAAGCAATATAGTTGTGGTGATGTGTTCCTCCTTCCAGAAGTCAGGTGGCAAGTTGCTCCATTTTTGCTGCTGAGGTACCAACCTTTTGCATCAAGCCCACGTGCCGAAACCACAATGCTCAGAGGGAAACACTGCGTAGAAGACAACAACAGACTTTCCCTTCTGGGTCAGAGTGTGGTGACCCAGAAGCAGAGGATCAAGCTTAAATGTCCTTAAAATATCTTTTAGTGGGGTAGATGCTCAGAAAAATATCTTTCACCAAGGTTTTATGCTCAGAAAAAAAAAAAGTATGGGTATCAAGGAAAGATTTTGGAACTAGGTACAATATATATTGGAGACAATAAAAAGAAATAAATTGGAAATAGAACTTTATGAATCTGGACAAAAAATTATATTTGCATATAATTCTTACTGAGATAAGTATTTGGCTAAACTATTTCCCTTTTGCTTCTTTCACACATTTTACTGAACCCCTGTTGTTGTTACCGGGAATCTTAAATATTTATTTTGGTGGTGGGGTTAATGTTTGACAGATTTTGCATATACAGACATCATCACAGCCTCAGCCAAGATAACGAGGCAAAAATAATGAGGGGTGGCTGTTGCTAGAACCACCAACTTGTTAGAGTACTTTTGTACTGTGCAAGTGACTTGTTTGATAGTCACATTGCAAAATTATGAAAACATCATCATATTTCCTTTCATACTTATTAGATGAAATGGAGAAAATATTACTTTGAAACATTCTGTGTGACCGTAAAATAAAGGCTTAATTATGTTTTCAGGCTGGCTAATTTCCCTCCTCCCCCCCTTTTTGACCTTTGAAAAAACAGAATCAGGTCCATTTCAAGCAAAATATATTTCTGAGATTTTTTTAAAATTGTTTAAAAAACCCTATATTCCAAATTTAACCCTATTCAATTTGATCCACCTCCCCATCCTCTCCAGATCGAAAGGTTCCCATGATACAGTACCCCGTCGAGACCAACGTGCACTCCACAACAGGGCCAGAACTTCCCGCAACGCAGAGCTGCTGTTACCAGACACATGCTGGGACTGCAAAATCTGAGCCAGCAGCTACAGCCCTGAGGATCCTAACCGTCACCCGCTCACCAAACCGGAGTCAAAGACGACTCCAAACGTCTATTAGTTGAATACAGCTTGAAAATTGAGGTAGGAAATCTCAGCTGGTTTGGATGTCACAAACGAGAAGTCTTAATCATCAGAACATTGGGCAAGGATTCAAACTCTGCTTGGCAGCTTTACGCGTTTCTGAGGGAGACTTCTCCAATATCCTGTGAATGCTGATTTAGACAAGAATATATTTTCTAAGACTACCAGGATCTGCAAGCAATAATTGTTCTGTATGCCAAATCTAATCCATATAGGCAGTTATTCAGGACTCGCCCGCTTTCTCACAGACCATCTAAGAAACCATATTTCATGGGTTATTTAATAAATAACTGTTAGCATTACTTTTCCCATCTAGAAACTTCAACTAATCCTCTGTGAGGTTGTAGTCTATGGAAAATATGAAAGAGCTCAAAGATCGTTTTAGATGGTTTAGTTCTTTCGGTAATAACATGCACAGAGATTCCTGCAGCAGAAGATATACACTGACATACTGCTATTAGAGTTCCATTGTGGTCAGGAATAACAGAGTAACTTGGGGGCATAAGCATAGGTACGTTGTACCAAGACAGCCGCACAAGGTTAGAGGAGGTAACAAGATCTAGGAGAGACCCAATGTCACTCTGGAGCTGCAGCCAGAAGCCCACAGGATACCTTAAGCCTATCTGGAACACCACTGGCTTCCTATCTGTGGGCATCGCTGTTATCCCTGCAGTGCCAAGGTGAAACAGAGACACATACAAAAACTATTCCTATTACACAGCCCCTTACTTAGCTTACACTTTGCATCTTTTGCGTAAGGATACCAGTAAAGGTATCTTTGCTTACATTTTGCATCTTTTGCGTAAGGATAGGCAATAAAGCAAAAGGAAGACAAATATTGAAAAGTAAAATTTATGCTGGTAGCCCCTGCTTATACAACAGGATAATTTACACATTGCCTCCAATATCATGTTATCCCTGAAATTTATGGGAGACCTGTTATTGAAGGATTTCCAAATGGATGCAAAAAGCACGTTGCAAAGATAGTACACAACGTACCATAAGCTAAATAACTATGATTTTTAGATATATCTAGAACACAAATTTAGTTCAGATTCTTTAGTTAACTGCACTGGTCCTGAACTGACCTTTGCACTCCTGGTAGTAGTGCTTCCATGACCTCCTTCATAAGGATGTTTTGCTGAGCTCTCTGGATTCTCTGAATGCACACTGTCAGTTCAAACTCAAAGTGATATTCCTTAAGATATGGCAGTGTTCTTCAATTTCCTTACAAGCTATTGACAGGAATATTTTAAAGTACTCTTACGCCGCCAAGAGGGAATAGATCCAAGAATAAAAAAAGAGAGGGGGAAGATAATGGCGAAAAAAGGTGTTTACTGGTGAAAATGTTTATTAATAACTGAGAAGAAATATATTATTCTTCATTTCTTTACTATTGACCATGAATCACAGAATAACAGAATGTTGAGGGTGGAAGGGACCTCTGGAGGTCCCCTTGTCCAACTCCCCTGCTCCAGCAGGGCCACCTAGAGCCAGCTGTCCAGGACTGTGTCCAGATGGCTTTTGGATATCTCCAAGGACGGAGACGCCACAACCTCCCTGGGCAACCTGTGCCAGTGCTTGGTCACCCTCACAGTAAGAAGGGGGTTCCTTACATTTAGAAGGAACCTTCTGTGTTTCAGTTTGTGCCCACTGCCTCTTGCCCTGTGACTGGGCACCACTGAAAAGAGCCTGGCTCCACCATCTTTACATCCTCCCTTCAAACATATGCGCCAGTCGATGAGATCTCCTCTTCAGCCTTCTCTTCTCCTGGCTGCACAGCCCAGCTCTCCCCTCATAGAAGGGATACTCCTGTCCCTTAATCATCTTGGCAATTGAAGCGATAAAGAGTACACTCTTGGACTCCATGTTATAATCAAAATAGTCTTGGAAAAATAAGTATAAAATATAGACAATTCGATATATTAAAGAGAAATACAGCCTAATTTAAATGCAGACTTCCCTATGTAGTTTTCTGTACTCATTGCTAGGCTCCAGGTTAAGACATATGGATTCTGTTTCTCGCCAGCCTTTGATAAATCATTCAATATAGCTGTGCCTCAGTTTTCCCCTCTGTAAAAAGAAAGTACTACCTTGATTTGTAAAGTCCTTTGCAATCGTAGAGTGAAAAGTTCTATTGAAAGCTAAGTATTACTGTCAAAATATCAGGAAGATAAAATTAATATTCATAATATGACAGAAATATTTTCTTTGAAGTGAGGGAGACAGATGCTAATACATAGCAAAGAGCTCTGTGGCTATATTTAAAAATGGAGTGATATTGAGAAGGAATGTCAGGGAAAGTAGACATTTATCATTTTCTACATATTTACTTCTAACTATATAATCACATAGAATCATTTTGCCCAGAAAGCACATACTCTAAAATAGTGGTATGATAATCTCTAAAGAAAGTCACATTAAAGGAAAAAAAAAGAGGGAGAATCATTAAACTAGTCCAGAGTAAATCACACACAACTCTGAGGTCTAATATTTCCTCTTTTTTCCATTTAGTGAGCCAAAGGGATGTCCCTGCTACTGACACAGCAGCCTTGAAGATCTAGGCTGCCATGAGGAACGGGACAGAGTACTGCAGGAATTATACATGGATTGGGTTTATTTAATGGGCTTGGGGGAGGGGGGGGTGTTGTGTTTTGGTTTGGTCTTTACATAGTGTCTCCTCGTACCAACCTTCTGCTTTTGCTTGGTCTTGGATCCACTTTTTTTTGCTCTCTCTCTTTTTAGCTCTGCTCTCTCTACCCTGCTTTTAGTCAGTTCTTGCTAACTAAATTTAAGTCACGCCATAGTTCAGGATGAGCTTCTGAACCCATCGTGGCTGAACTTCTCAGCAACAAGTACTAGGGAGAGTTATTCTGAAAGCAAGAGCCATAGAAACAGATGTACTTATTACAGCCTCTAGACTAAATAAGTCTTTAAAACTGCACTCCAGCAATGCAAATCTGCTTGTGCCCGACAGGCGCTGGCACTGGTTTGTTGGGGTTTTTTTAACTAGACCCTGGTTATTATGGAAGGACATTCCTGGTTATTGTAAATCATTCATACACAAACCGATACACTCAGACTCTGCGTTTCAGTGGCCACGTGCTGTTTCTGTAACCCTTCAGAATACACGTGGCTTGGTTGTGGCATCAGAGCTCCATCTGTCGCTATTTTTGTGATCCTCAGGGTTCCGCACGCTGGGAACCACTTTTCCAGAGCACCTAGCATGACTCTCCTGTCTGTTTAGCAGTAGAGGAGAGGCAAGGGATCACAACCGGTTATTTGGAATCTTTTTTGTGTAGTGAAAGCCACATTTGTCTAACCAGTCTGCTGCTAGTGCCACAGTCCAGAGCACAGTAAGAAGCTGGTACAGACTAAAACTCTCCCAAGTTTCCCACTGACTTGATGAGTCTTGGCTCCCACGTGCCTAAGCCACCTTTTGAAACACTCATTAAGTTCTAAGGAACTTCGCACGTCACCTACTATCTTAAAAGGACAAACTTCATTTTATTATTCTTGTGTAATGAATTATTTACTCTGATATCTACATAGTGCCATCTAGAGACATATGTTTGTCTTCGCTGCAGCACATCAAAAATCCAGCTTAACTTGCCTCAAAATTTTAAGTGAAAATTCTAGCTCAGCCCTCATAAGAAAATGAATACTAGATAACAAAGTTGGAAATAAGTTTATGACATTTTAATCTGGAGAACAGATTGTTAAAATAATGCAGTTGCTTTGGCATTACTGATGCAAACTGAATGACACTGGGCACATTCAAATAAGAAAGGAAAGAGAAAGTACCCAAATTATGGCTCAGGTAGGATTAACCTGAAAAAGGGAAACCGTGTAATACAGAAGAAATGTGATTTTCTTTTTCATGTCATGAACCTCGTTACTGTTGATGACGAGGATAAGGTCTTTAAAAATTCTGATATTTAGGGACTGCCATAGCAACACTTACATCCATCAAGTCCCACCACTGATGGTGGTTGCTACAGAAGAAATTCGGCTACAAGCAATCAGAGAGTGATTTGCCTCTCCAGAAAGTTTGCTCTCATCTTTAATATTTAGGGCTGAGTTTATGTCTTGAAAGATGATTTGTGTTACACCAAGCTACTGCTCACATTTTTTATAAATTTTAAGCATTATCAGAATACGCAACTTTTTTCTTGATAATTTTTACATTAAAAGAGAAAATACGATGCTGCAAGAGATTCAAGTCTACAGCAATAGATCAAGTCCCTCTAAAAATTCATACTATGTCTTCTGCGCTCACTCCAAACTACCACAGGTAACAGCTCTGAGGAACTAATTGTGACTCTACAAAGATAAAATCAATCCCAGGAATACACACATATTTATTTGCTAACTTTATAAAATTGTCATCTTAACACGTGAAACAGGCATTCAAATATTCAGAACTGCCTTTTTCTTTTAATAAGTTTTTTTTCTTAAAGTTTGCTTCAAGAGGGCCTCTCCGAGTACCGCTGAGTGATGACAGCACATGGTGGTTGCTTAAAGTATGCAAATCCTCAGACTGCCAGCAAAGCATACTCCTACGTGGGGCAACAAAAGCACTTGAGCAGGAGTCCAAGGAAGCATAATCACCAATGCTCTCCCACAAACGTGGGCTGTCAGATGTAAGAGCAGAAATATTGATTATTCAGGTTTACAGTTGGGGTTAACTTTCCCAAAAAACTACGTCCTTGGTGTAATTTAAAAAAAGAAGGATGTCAAGACTTTATTCTCAGTAGGTAAAAAGCTATTTCATCTTGAAAAACAAGAATGACAAACACTAGCAAACTCTTTTGTGGTTTAAAAACTCCTGTCTGTGCACATTACTCTCTGACGGAAAAAAAAATAAATAAATAAATCTCTGTTTTGCTCTCTACACAAGGCTGCAACTAATTACAAGAAGAGACAGATGCTGAGTAGCCTTAAGGCTTTCCCTGCCACCACAGTGAGTCTGTGCACTAGTCAACAAGCAGGTAGTGAGTGAACTCAAATGTTATCTGACAAGGCAGCAGATCCCATCACCTAAGGTTAGAATACAGACAAGCAACTCCGTGTTCAAAAGTAAAGACAGAAAAATTTCAAGCAGATTGTTTCTGACAGAAATCATATCACAGCCGCACTTTCTGACAAAGTCTACGCGAATGAAACTATACACTTTCTGTTTCCCATCTTCCCCTTTAAGAAACAGCCAGTATTTCAAAGGTACATTGAAGGTGACAGCTCAATGCACAATGGTTAGCAAGTTCTTCTTTGCTTGTTTTCTCTTTGGAGCGATAAGGAAACCTCAACTGCTTATCCGTGGGGTAGCAGAAGATTGTCCCACTTTTTCCTAATCGTTCTTTATTTCCTAGACTTCCAACTTGCTCATAGACATCAAGGGTCAGTTTTACAACATATAATTGTGGCACGAAGAAACTTCACGTGACTACATGGAAGCTTTAGAGAAGTTGCATCACCCCAACAAGGAAAGGTAGTAAAAAATAAGAGACCTGGCTATAATTGCCAATATCGATTCCACCGCAAGACAATCAATATTTCCTAAGAAACACACCAGCATAATCCTAGCAGAGAATTTGGTTATTAGCCTTGAAACTGAATTTTTGCCCTTCCTCTACAATAACCATGATCTCCAAATTAAAAGAAATTACATGCATTTTTGAGTATTGCAAATCTCTGCAAACTAACAGATTTGAACAGTTTTCTTGCCTTCCACCCAGAAAGGATTGAATTGCTCTAGATTGATTTGGCTGTTTCACTGTGAGTAATGTCAAAACAAGACAGGAGAAAGACAGTGTTCAATGGAGCACATCAGATTTCATGTACATAGGTTCTAGCAGTGCTGTGGATTTTGACCTGCAAGCTGGGCATTTGCTCCCAATGGCCCGTGAAAACCCCTAGGGAAGTTTTTGGGCTTTACTGACTAGCATTACAAATACCACTTTCTTTTGCTGAAGACCAGTATTTTCCAAACTTAAAAATTAAACAGAGAACGTGAAGCGTGCTTGCTTACCCTGTGCTATCATTAAGACACTGAAGGTGAATGAGGCATTCATTTCTAAATATTCCTTTTAGCAGAACGGGATATACACACTGATAATTACCACAGATGAGAGGACTATAAACAGGGGAAGTCAAGCAGTATCAAACATTACAGATGGGGCATGTTCACCCTGTGTTAAAGTTATTTCAGACTCCAGATTTCCTTTGTGTTTCTATTCCTCCTTCTAACATTTTTAGGAAAGACATGAATGATTGTTTAATACTGTGGATTTGCAGCATTGATTTCTACCTTTCCCATTACTAAAATGACTATTGCAACACATTTCACTTGAGATGATGCTAGAAAACTAGCGGCGTGGAATATGGAAAATATGTTTGAGTGTCTTCTTGTTGGAGTAAGTCAATTTTATAGCATTCCCTACCATGTAGCACACTGATTTCTGTGTAGGATATTGGCTTTAGTTAAAACTGAATTTGTGGATTGGGATGTAGTACCTTCCACACTGGAACAATGCTATAACTTACATAATTTTCATAATTTTCCAAGTTACATATTTTTTTTTACAATAGTCTGATAGACATTTCTAGGGTTTAGAGCTATTAGAACTATATTATCAGCAGTAGTCCTCAGTTACATAGTTCTGTAAAAAAATTGGTTTATTAGTGTTCATACCACACAGAGAAATTAATTCTTATTGTTGGAATGTGTTTCTGTTCTAAGATAAAGTATTTATAGAAAACCAAATTCCTTGTTAGCTGTTATAATTTGTCCTTAGAAATCTAGTTAGCAAGACTGTGCTTACTATATGGAGCTTTGTCATACTATAGCTGCTTTAGTCAACTCCTTCAAAGGTAACGTCTCTGCTCACTGATACAGCAACAGCAGTGTCATACAGTTTATGAACAATTTAAAAGCAGTTAGACTTTGGGGCCAGTCATGCACATCGTGTGTGGATTTGAGTGTCCTGCCTGAGGTTATGAAAGACTTACCGCCCACTTCTCTTTCTTTAAAAGAAGTCTGAAGAACCAAAAAGAGAAAAAGCATCATTTGCAAGAGCAATATATGCTGCCAAATCATTTCTCCATTCCTTCTGACAAACTCTTTGGATCTCTGCTAGGGAAATCAACAAGCAGTCTCAAAGGTGGAGGATGAGATGTCCTTCACGAAAGGGACTGGGAAGAACAAAACTTCACAGCTTTTGTATTAAGAGAAAGTGACCAAGAAATATCAGACCTAAAAAAATTAACCTAAACCTTGATGATTGCAGAACTCTAGTACCTCAAACCTGGTATATGGTTTAGTTCATCCAGGCAGACCCTGAACTTGAGAGCACTTAGGCTTTGGATCTTTCAGATTAAATGAATGGTCAGATGACTAATAATAATAACAATCATCATCTCTTTCTCTAATAAAATTAGCTGCCTAGTCTCTGTGAAATCATTATATCATGAGTTCCTGAACATCGTGAGTTCTTCTTGATTAATGTGACTAGCCAGGAAGGCAATGCTCACAGAAGGATGAAAATTACAAAGAGATTACAAAAGAAAGTGACTAATATAGCCCAGTGACTCAGTTACTCTGAGGTTACTCCAGACATGCAGTAGGATGAAAAATCTGCTTCAAACATAAGCTCCTTTTCCACTTTTTCATCCTGATCCTTGGAACAAAAGCTATTAGTTCATCCCTCCTTAGACACAGGACCCATTGTTTTAAGAAGCATTGGGCAGCTGTACACAAGCAAGTCCTTCTGTATTGGAGAGAGGGTATCTACAAGTTTGGGAACAACTTTGTGTGAAGTGTGCAGAGATGATATATACTGGGTAAGAGAAGTAGACAAGTGTCCTTTAACGAACGTGGCAAAAATGTAACCAGTTTATAAACGATAGCTATGCTCTTGTAATAAAACCAGGAAGAAAAATATTTCCATCTGATTGTTCCTCGCTTTGGGTGCAAAAAGACAGGTACAGGTCAGGACTTCCATGAGGAGGGGATCTTGGCCTGGTAGGAGTATGTCAGTACTGGAGCTCCCCAGAATCCAGACTGCTATTTGAAGAAAATAGTAGTGTTGTAAGAATACCTCCATCTGGCAAGTTTCCTAATGTCCACTGATTACAGTCACTATAGACTTGACAGTTTTTAGTGAGAGGAGGACAACAGGTTACTAGGGGCTCTGGTCTCCAAGAAGAGCCTTCTCTGCATGCAGCCTTCTCTGTTCTCATGTGCAACAGGCAGAAGTTAAGAAGCTTGAAAAGAATTTTAAAGTAAATTTTTAAAACTTACTTTCAATATATAGAGAAACTACAAAGGATATATATTTATTCTGTTGGGAATTTTGAGAAACCACAAAGAGGGAGATGTATACTTTAATAAGCAGCTGGCTGTCTCTTTGCAAAACAGAAATAGAGTTCTAAGAAATAACTTAATGGCTCTACAAATTGGTTTTGCTAATAAAATAAGTAGCTTAGGCTTAGAAGAAATTTCCTATTTACAGGATGAATATGCATGTAGTCCTGATACTTAACTGTTTTTAAAATACTTCAGAAATTGTAGCCTCATGACCACTATACCTTTTTTGTGCCTGCATAAAATTCTAGTTATTTTGACAGCAATGCTCCTCCACTTTCTTGATCTTTTGTCTATTTTGTTGACCCAAAAGAGCTAAGAAGTGTAAGAGAAATTTTTTTGAAAATGTTTATACTAAATTCTGTAGATTTTCCAAAGTTAGTCACATATTTTCTTTTCTTAATTAAAATGTCTGATGAAACAATTAGCGTTCACTGCAAAATCAAAAAGAAAGCATTGGAAGGAATGGCAGATAGCTTCTATTAAGAAAGTATGATTACTTTATGAAAACAAAGTTAATGACTTAAAAAACGATTTGTAAGCATGCAAAAAAATAAGTGATATAGATTTGGGAGTATGACCTAAATATTTCTGAAGGACTCCTTCAAAATTGTCCTTACCACATACCATCACGGCAGTAGCAGTGCTTTGCTGTAGCTATCTCATGACTCCAAACAAAGAGGACGTTGCCCACTCTGGAGCGTTCTACTCGGAAGTTAACATGCCTCTGGTGCTTTCAGAAAAACCACATCATACTTTTAAAGTTAGAAATACTGAACTTAAGAATCCGAGTGCTTAAACAACCGATTGGGGACTTCTTTGGAAACAGACCCTGTTGGCAGTGAGTGAAGGATAAGCAATTCTCTCCCTGGGTTGCCTAAGGGCCCAGAAGTCATGTTGTCACTCAAACTATAAAGCAACACAAGTGGGTCAGCACAGGTACCCATGAGAGTCTAACGTAAAATTTAAAAGTGTACTCTATACATACTCTAAAGTGCATAACTGTGCATTTAGGTCTTATTTATGGGTGGCATGTGCCTCCTCGTGAGTGATTCACTCAGGGCGTTGTCTCTGCAGATGAAAACATATGTGAATTGTCTCTTAATTTGGTGATAAAGCCTTGTTGCAAGGAATATAATGGCCAATTTCATATGTAGCCTACAGAGATAATTTTAAAATAATTATTATTTGGGGAAAAAAACAAACCAGCACAAGGGCCAGAAGAGAGTCTTTTGGTCCTGCTACAGATAACTAGTATGATAAATAGATACATAGTGGAATTATGTGTTATTTTAGTGTAGCTAATGAAAGAAAGTTGGTTGGTTCCCCCCCCTCCCCTGCTGTGTCCAGCTAGTTGTTGCTAGTTAGTCCATACAACTAAAGTGTTTGGGGGTTTGGGGTTTGGTTGGTTGGGTTTTTTTGTGCATCAGGTGCTTACAAGGGCAGGAACTTTGCTTTGGTAAATGTTTTGTAAAGTGCTATGTGTACTTCTGGTCCTTTAAAAAAAAATAAACATTAGTATGCTTCATTTCACACATCTAGAGATATTTTTCCCCCAGGAACAGCAAGCAGGCACTCTGTAGCTGGCCACAAGGCCAATAAAGCATAATGCACAGAGGCGGTGAGGATTGTCTCTCTACATCTCACTGTCACTACTATGATCTCTGGCTCCTGCTTAAAGCTCTACCACATTGGGAACTGGTTATTCCAGTAATTAATAATCAGTATTGTGTACTGTTACTGCATACATCTAGCTATTTAACCTGGCTTTTTTCTTAAGTGAGGAAAAAAAATTTTTAATTTACAGCTTTTTTTAGCCCTCAAAGAAAAATAAATATTTGTATATAAAAGGCATAGAAGCATATGTTGTGTAAGAAGATAACTGCCTATATGCTTTCCTGACACAGAACACACCAAAAAGCAGTATTGTTAAGACACACCTTCCGCAGTTTCCTTTGCTTCCTTATCACTGACATTATTTGCTGCTCCTTCCCGTGTTCTCCTTCAGGGCACCGTCCATTGGCAGAGGCCGGCTGTTCCTTTTACGTACACGAAGCACTCGACACGGCCTCTCCTGAAGGAAGTTTGATCATCACTGACAGTTGCCCCGCTGCACTCCAAAACGCCAGGAGGAAGAGCTGAGGGGCGGACGACTTACAGACACAAAGGCATTTCCATAAACGCTGGCCACAAATCCTGCCTCTCTACAAACGCACGAGCAGCGCATCCTTTACGGAACTAGCACAGCTCATGTGTGAAGGCGACGACATCTACTTGTTCGTCATCAATTTTGCATTTCAATTGCTTTTGTTAGAAATTCATTAGACTTACCTTGTGACTGGTTTTTGTTTGGTTGGGGTTTTTCAGGGTGGTTTTGTTTGTTTAGGGGTTTTTGTTTTGTTTTTTAATAAAGGTTTTGGAAGAGTTCTCCCTATTTAAATCACATGGTTTTAGGGGAAATTTTCCTGCTATTCAGACAGCACCTAGTCAGGTATTTGCAATAACCTGGATCCCCTTACTTGTTCAGGAGACACTCTGAAACAAAAATCCAAAATAACTAAGCTAACGAATACAACTGCATAAAGGCATTTCAATTATACATGATACATTCCGCTCACCCTGAGCCATACTTAGGACTCGTAATTACTCCCAAAGGGAGAAAAGCACAGAAAAGAATTTATTTTTTTTTTTTAAATAAATCAAATGATAAAACTAACCCGAGGCTTCCCTGAGAAGTCTTCAAAACCAGACATGGATTCTCCATGAGAAGCCACTCAGTAGGAAGTTCAGATCTCCTAACGTATATCAGATATGCTCTACCCTATCGCTAAGTTTGTTTCAACTAATTTCAGATGGAACGGCAATGCACTGCAATCTTACCCTCCAAAAAGGCAAAAAACCACATATCCTCAATCTCAGAGCAACAGCATGGCGATGTAGAGAACAGGAGAGAGAAGTGGAATATAAGAGTAATTTTACCAGGCTGTAGCAGTAGTAGTCAAACTACTAAACATATATACCAGTTCGAAGGAGATGTATGTAAACCATAATGCCCTAATGCGTGTCCTGCAGGTGAGGTGCTGTTCAAACATGGACCTGCCTTGACTTCTTCAGGATTCTTTGGGACAAGGTAAAAGTCAGTCATGTTACAGATCCTACATCTAATTTCTTTAGATGATATTTATAAGCTCAATTATTAATTGTTAAAAATACAGCTAAATTAATAGAGTAAAACATGCTGTATATTTGCCTTGACTATACAAGTAAAAGTTTCTTGAATCAGTGTCCAGGAACACATTAGGACACTGTCCCATATACTAAGATTATTTGTTCACTGTTGTTTATTTTCCATTATTATCAATAACTTACCCTCCAAATAACAGATAAACATAAGCATTTGTTTGAAATAAATCTAATTTCAATTTTATATGATTTAACAGTAAAAAAGTACAGGATTAAAACTATTTTCACTAACCTCCAAGAAAAGCAGTTCATGGCTTTTGGGTATTTAATGAATTAAGTCTTGGTTTTGTTGTTAAACATGATTTTTACCAAGAAACAATTTTCTATGTGGCTAATAACAGGTTTTCAACAAAATGCCTTTTTTTTTTTCCTTTTCTTTCTCCCATCAACTGCTATTTTGTTCTCTTTTTGTCTCCAGCTGCTCATGTTATTACTTGCTTAATTTTTCCTTTTTCTCTCTTGATCTTCCCTCCCTCCAGGTGTTTCAATGCTAGTTGTCAACTGTCCTATTTTGTGGTAGATTTCTCAAGCACAGATTTGTTTCTATCGTGTTGGTAGGTTCTGCGTATTTATTGTTGCTATTTTAATTAAAATAATCTGATCAGATCATTGTCATTCCTGTTAGAGTGATTTTTTTTATTTTTTTTTTGCATAAATATACATGAGATTAATGTGTGGCTGAACACAAGCTTCATTTTACAGTATAATTTCAGCTTTCTATTTATTGGTTACAATCTCAAGAAAACATACCATCAGCTCATCAAAATCAATACATCATTGGAATCTATATTCAAGAAGAATTACATTAACATTCACTCTCATTCTGAGTTTGCTTGTGGGCTTTAAAAGCAATAGCAAATATTTTTTCTTTCCCTGCACACGCAAGTTGCAGGTGATCTGCGGACTGGAAACCACGTTCATGTTAAGTAGACGCCACAAGAAGAATAAAAACTGCACAAGGTACGTGACAAATAAAGCTGCTTCCTAGAAAAGGTATTTCACCCTGTAGCAGTGGGAAGATCCACTCAGCAGCCAATTCCTTACCTTCAGCCTAAGCCTACGAACGGAAACTTCCCGCGCTTTGGTACTCTAGGGAGCACTACGGTCCAGCAGAACCTCTGTCACCTGCACAGTTTCACAAGTCAGTCAGGGACTAAAGGGAAACAACCTGCCCACCAAATTGCAATTGCTCTTAGAATTATACACATAATTATTTCCCATGCCAAATGTACTCTCTCAGACGTGCCGATAACAAACTGTTTATGTAGAAATAATCTGATTTTCCAATGTGCTTCCATTGTATTTTGCCACATTCTTGTGATGACACATTCACTAAACAGACAGTAGAACTTAACAAATTTCAGTGATTAAAATATCATCTTATAGTTAAAGTATTTTGACATCAGAGAGAACCACGGGCACAAATCTCAGAACCTAATTTGACTGTTTGCATAGATAGAAGTTTTTATAATTGGGGAGCTACATAGAGATGGAAAAAGAAACCTGATCAAAGAACAGCACTAAGTTTGCCTCCTTAGACTGATTTTACACTTCGAATGTCAGTATAACATTTTCTCATATATATGTGAACGAAAATTTTAAAGGTATATATTCATATACATGTATATATTTTTATGCCTTCAAATATGTATGCCTTTATCTACAGAGAGATATTTCTTGTACATTTGAAATCATAATGCCATGAGGAGTAACCTGTTGATAACCAGGTTTTTGGATTTAGTTCATATTTCATGCTTACTTGAAGTGTAAGTAACTTGGAGTGTTTTGTTTGGGTTTTGGTTTGGGGTTTTTCTTCCTTTTGTTTGTTGGTTTGGGTTTTGTTTTAATCATTCTAAGAGATCTGCTGATGCTCGTAATAATTTCCCTTTGTACAGCAAAGCTTCGAAAAGCCACCAATAATCTCTGTAGATAAAGAATGCCTCTGAAGCAATGGGAGTTAGCCAAAAATACAATTAAGAAAGGCAGCACAAACAGCATGTGGATTTCTGAGGCAGATACATTTGTATCTTCATACTGTCAGCATGTGGAGTCTCAATCTATATGGAGACACCCTCAATTTTCATTCATCAGCACTACCTTCTAGGCCAAATGCTACGACTATCACATCAAACAACTGATTCCTGCACTGAGATGCTTTTATACACATTAGAAAGTGATAAAAATAAGAAGTATATGCATAAAAACCCAATTTCAGCACAGATGTTTGAAGAAACATTGAAAAGTCTTAATTTAGTAATTCCACTACAATAAGACTAGATTTTAGGTAATTTCCTTTAAACTTAGGAATAATTAAAGTAAATAAAATTTCAGCAAAGTGAAAATGTAACTGACATTTCAGTTTCCCCTACTTCCGTTGTTTTTCTTGGCATTCCTAAGCAAGCTGACAAGCTTCCAGCACTGTAAAGGTCTATCACCTTCAGCCTGATAATTTCTCCATAAGGTTTTTTGGCTTTGTTTATTGAGGAAATCATGTTGCGGCACATAGAAATATAAGTATATAGAAAGTTAGTCCCAAAGTCTCAGGACTAGCAACTCAAAAAATAATAGTCTTTAGTTACATTGCCTTAAATTGACTAAGGATGCAATAGACATCTACTGCAGTCAGGCTACATGAATCTTTACAACTAGATTAAATCCTATATTGGGGAGATCTAATTGTGGCTTACCAGTTTCTGAAGGGGGCCCACAGGAAAGATGGTGAGGGACTGTTTATCAGGGAGTGTAGTGACAGGACAAGGGGTAATGGGTTTAAGCTGAAGGAGGGTCAATTTAGATTAGATGTTAGAAAGAAATTATTTCCTGTTAGAGTGGTGAGGTACTGGAACAGGTTGCCCAGAGGTTGTGGATGCCCCATCCCTGGAAGTGTTTAAGATCAGGCTGGATGAGGGTTTGGGCAACGTGGTCTAGTGGAGGGTGTCCCTGCCCATGGCAGGGAGGTTGGAACTAGATGATCTTTGAGGTCCCTTCCAACCCAAACCATTCTATGATTCTATATGTCTACACACCTCTTTTACCCATCGTTTCTTAATGGAGAAGGATTCACACAGAAACATGTAGCAACAGAAACAGTAGGAAGAACAGGTTGCCTGAAAAGCCCAGCTTCAGGAGAGGAATCCCCTTCCTGGTCTGCCACGGGGCTTCCTCCTTCCAGCTGCGTGGTGCTGGGGAAACAAATGGGTTCACGCCTGCCACTGTCCTACCTGGGACTCAGACCCAAATAGGATTACACCCTCACTGTATGGAATTCTCAGTCTTTTCTCCTCTGCAAGCATTTATAGGACACGGGGTATCCTTTACCAAAGGAGAGAACAAGTAACAATAACATATTTATGAAACTTAAATGGTCCCATTATTTTCATCCCAGTAGCTTTATGAGAGGAGGAAAAAGTATGAAACTCCATGAAGTGATATAACTCCTAGGAATTATTACAATGCTTGTACATTACTACTAATTCCACCCTATTAGATGATACTATATCTTTTCATAATGAAGATTAAATGCAGCAGAAACTATATAATGGCAGAACCGCTGTAGATCAAATTGAGTCTACCATAAGAAAAATGATCACTGATCCCAAGACGTTATGGAATAGTAAACTTAAATTGTGCCGCTTTTCAAGTTTATGTGACTATGATTATTTAATTTTCCTTTGTGCGTGCTCAAGTATAGCTGTTATGTGACTACACATGAGAGAACCTGAAATTAATTTGTCTGTATAAGATCAGTGACTGTACAAATTCTTATGAAAACTAACATGCCATGACAATAGTAATTTTGATAAAATTACAGCAAGAACTGCAATTCTCTGCCATCTGGCTGTCTCATCATAACTACTTTGATGTGCTTTTTATTACTTATTTACTTACTTCAACTACTTTATCAGTTGTTTCAGAGCTTAGAAATGTTAACTGCAGAACAATATTAAAGAAACAGCATCTCCAAAGCTTAACATTAATTTCTTACAAAAGTTTAAAATTATCTGCAATAATTTTTTAATTAAAGTCCTAAAAATAATAGATCTACTCTACAAAAAGCAGACATATTTCCTGTTTTAAAATGCAAATATGTATCAGTTTTCAGAGTATTCTGATTAGTTTCCTCAAAAGTCTGAATGAACTGCCATTCCCCTTTCATCTTCCTATATAAAACCTTTCAATTAATAAGCTCAGAATTGAATTACATATTTACTTAATATACAGACACAATTAACAGACTAACAGAGAAGTACATCTAAGTACATTTTTATAAATAAGGAACACATTTACTCTAGGTCAGGGTATCAGTACTGTGCATTTCTAATTCAATCATATTTATTCGAAGGCATATCATCTCTTTGGTGACTTCTTATGAATACTAACTAGCCATCGTAATTTATTTTCTTTATAAGGGGTGGAGAATAGTGGAGAAGGTCAAATACCGCCTTTATCTTACCGCTGCAAATTCATTTGCCTGATAGAGGTCCTGATCTGAAAACATAGAACTTTTGTAATTTTATACTGTAATGTTTCAAATTCCTGAGATAGACCCCAGCACGTCCAAAGCTCAAAGATTCATACTTCTTTTCCAGGAGATATGGATGTTTTCTATACCCGTTATAAAATTGTTAGATCATAGTATGCAATATGGTTCAAAATGTGTGCACACTAAGTATCATCTAGTACATGATAATTTAGCACGTGTGGATTTTGTAAGAATGTTAAACTCCTGAAGCCTAAGGCTAAAAAAAAAAAAAAAGTTACAGAAGGTAAGCAGGCAGCTACCAACCTAGCAGCAATCTAGTTCTCGTTATTGTTTTCATGCACTCTTTAATACTTAAGTACTTTGATATTACCTGAGAAAAGTCAGTTAAGTATAAAGAAGAGATTTGGTGAGATAAATAGATTCAGTGCAATTTCTAGTGAAGACTTGTATTGTGAAACCTGCCACCAGCCCTGGCAGTATTGACATTCTTGTTACTGCTAACAGGTCAGCAGGAAGGTTGTGAGGGGTGAAATCCTGGTCCCACAAAAGTCAAAGGCTAACTAACCCACATTGATCTTGGTCTGGTTACGATTTCACCCATGACCCTGGAAAGCCCACTTCCACTTTGAAGTGGTGGTCAAATCCTCACCTGGTGTAAACAGACAGTTCATTAAATTAGTCGAGTTCAGTGAAACTGTAAGAATTAGTACCAGGTTAGAGTCTAAATCTATGTCTTTAGGTCAGGGCTAAGACCTGTAGCGGTGGAAACTCTACTAATGATGCTGCACTGGTATTGTGAAGCTGGAAGTCTCCAAGGCTGTCAACTTCACCTTCCATGAGCTCAAAATTTTCAGAGAATTAAAAAAAAAAAAAAAGATAGTGCTGCCATCAGAAACTCCTTGCAGATCGCATAAAATAGCTTAACTACAATTCACTGGGAGCTAATTTCAGTCATTGCTAATACACGCTGGGTAGAAAATTAGTGTCAAACAACAAAATGGCATGATTTTTTTAAAAGCATTTGGATTCAAATTTCAAATACTCTCAATTAACCAGTATTCAAGTTTCCAGATTCAAATATCTCCCATAGAATTACACACTGCCAACTATTCTTTTAGTTTTAAGAAAAAAAAAAAAATACATAGGATGTTGAACTTCATTGTTAGATCGCAATAATTAAAGCAATGCAACCTATGGCTATATAATACAGCCATATATTTATGTAAATGACTGGGCAGATACAGCATTTTGCTAAATATTTGCTTATCTGAGTCATTTTTCTCTGCTGAACAGCAGAATGTTTCTGCACAGAAGTTTTCCTTTTGTTCTGCGCTCGATCCCTCCGTGGCTTTATTAGCAAAGACCTGCCTGAATAGGCCACGCTACCGAGACTATGGAGACAGAATATGCAATTCAGACTTGTTTCCCTGTGTCTTTTTATTTATTTTTGTAAAAAGCTTTTTCACCACTTAATCTGAAGACCTACAAATTAAAAGACCATCAAGTTCACCATAAACAAGTGTTTCAGACAATCTGCTGATTTATTTCAGAGACAAAAAAAATTAGGCTTAATGTAAAAATAATTCTAAAAAGCACCAGACCTGCTGCTTCGGTAAAGCCACATGTGAAGAATTAAGCAACATTTATGGATGATATTTTTATTTTGTTTTTAAACTTCATAGATTAATGCCAAATTGAAACAGGCAATAACGGACAGGGACTGCATACATCTAAGATGTTAAACTACAGTTTGCATCTACGTAGAGTTTAGGCTGCAATACTGTTAATTCTACAGGGTTTCTGAAAGTCAAGATGCATTTTTTTTTATTAGTAGGTGAAAAGTTGTAAGAATAATGGATTTATTTGTAAAAAAATCTGTAGGTACTGTAAGAATCAAGCAATGGGTTGCATAGAACTGGAGGCAGGTGCTCGACATTAAAACACCCACACAATTTTTGCTTTCTGTTATTGTAAAGTCAGAGAGCTTTCCGATTTGCTTTGCACTTACACACATTCCAAAGCTTGACCTGTGTTTAGATGTACCAGCCAGAACATATCAGAAGCACAGAAAAATACTAAATGCAGAGGCCAATTAAAGCTAAAGGAACTAACACCAATTGCATCTGTAACTTTCTAAGACCTTTTGAATACGAGACCTTTTGCATTCATCTTTAACACCGGTATTGTTATTCCATATTAAAACTCAGAGCGTTCTCAACTCCATGGTTTAAGAGAAATCTCAGTTGGGCTTTTTATTTTCCTCCAAGCAAGCTGCGGAAGGATAAATACTCATTAGTTAGGAAGCCAAAAGTGTTCCAATTCTAGACAAAATAAATCATTTGTAGAGTGAGGTTTTGTTATGAAAATAATAATTACACAGCAAAAACCTCCAAACAATTATGCTGGGACAAAACTATGACTTAGGAGATAACGGATAGAGCCAGCAGGGATTAAAACGTGCACGATTTCCTGGTCATTTACTCACTGGAAGATTTGAACATCAGTTTAATCATGGGAGAAAAATAACCTATTGCCATCAGTCCTTGATCATAAAACACACAGAACTTTAAACTCTCAGCGCAATACTGAAAGGAGATAAATGTGCATCTAATCAGCTTTGCCCTTCATAGCAGGTATCACTTTGGCAATCAGGAGCACACTGTGGATAGCAAAAAAAAATGGGAAGACAGTATTCTGAGTGGGGAAAAAACCCCCGAACATACACACTTTTGCAAAATACACAGAAAGGCTGTAACCACAGGTGGCTATTTTTGCTGACCTAAAACAATTCCCTAAAACGGTGGCTGTGATGCAGCCAGAACGCGAAGGGCATGTTTTCTTTTTAACTCCTGCATTCTTCTGGAATCCTGAGGTCTGAGTAAACCGCGCCAGCCCCAATAACCCTTCAAGATGCAAAAGGAAAGCTCACACTGACAATCAACAACGAGGGTGCATTAAATGACTACCTCTTACTACTGAAATCCCAAAGAACCATTTTTCTTTACACATCTATATCAGGAATTTTATTCGCTTCCACTTGAGAGAAACCTGACAAAATGAAGCATCCTTACTGAACAGGATGGTAATTTTCATGAAATGCACAGTCAAACTGGTAAAGACAAAATCATCTAAATTCTCCAATTTTTACTTCAATTTGAAATAAAATAATGTGAAATACAGTCATTTTGGGTTTCTTATAATAAGAAACATTTTACAGGTACTAACACCAATAAGTAATGTATATGAATAATTTTTTTTTTTCTGGCAATTCTGAACTGCTTGTCTTTCATAGGATTTCTTATGGCTATTTACATTTTCACTCAGTGAAAATCAATTACCTTCCCGCAATAAGCCTCATTTGCTACCTTTGAGTATAATAGAAACACCATTAGGATGATGACATTACCCAAAAGAAGGGCACCACACAGTTGGTAGACATAAATTAAGGACCCTTTCACATATGCATTAGAAATACTGCTGTGACTGAAATATGCATAAAATCTGTATCTATTAGAGCTATTAGCGTGTGCTGGTGATGATTTTGAAGGAGGAGGGGGAGATTGTGATCTACTACTTTGACAAAATTATGTATTTCCTTTTTTTCTCAGTATGTGCCACTGATGCAATAAGCAGAGGCCCCCAGCTGAGCTGCATTTGGAAATGCCACTGAGCATGGTATACGCGCTTCACTTCCCTTCGCTGAAGCAAGACACTGTCAGGAATAGAGTGCATGTGTGCCGCCAAGCCCGCTCCTCCTTCCTCACCCTGACCTCCGCCGCTCTGCGGATGTACGCCTGGGCGCAAGCACCGCTCATGTGGAAAACAGCTCCCGCAGATCAATTCATAGGATTTAGGGACATTTAACTTCCATCAAGACCGCATCATCTTATTGATATTTGAAGACTAACTTATTACCGAACGTTAATGGGACTAACATAAAGGGCCGTGTGTTTGCTTGCGGGGGAAGAAACTAATTTAGAGATTCCTCCCCTGGAGTCTGTTAAGCAGAGGAACCTGCTTCTGAACGCGGTTATTTTTACCTGGGTTCTTATGAGCTTAAGCACAACAAAATTATAACACAGTATGATGATGTATTATGTATTAAAAGTGTAAAACGCAATTCCCTCCTTCCTACTTCCGCATTCGTTTGACATACCAACGAGCCCATTATGAACAAGGAAAACATTGGGACGCTGTCTCTCTTACAAAAGGATTACCGATCGTATTTGTCATGTGTTAAGAGAAAAGCTCTAGTTAGCTTCTCTTGTAGACACATTAAAAACTATTTCAGTTCTGCCAGTACGTAGGAAAAAGGCAGGTTTCTAAGCTTGCTCTTACAAATTGAAGGTTAGGATAATCTCGGTCCTACAGCAGACATGCTGCCGACAGTGCTACAAACATAGAGTTAAAACCATCAAACATCAATGTCGAAAAACCTTGCTTAATTAGCAAAGACAGAGATATTTAATATGCAGAAGGGTGATCTGAGACTCCTGACGCTCCTTAATGAAAAGCCACATTAGCAATACAACAAAAGTAGTAACCTGGGGCTCTTCTGGCTTATAAATTAGGCAGATGAAGGTGCATGGGCAAAGGCAAATGCAGGAGAGAGGAACCAGACCTTGGTGCTGCTTTCTGTAGTTAGGAGTTCCCTGAATTCTGAGTCTCCTTCCACCCTGCAGTTCTGTACTCTGACAAATCAGAGGTAGCAGTCCAAGACAAAGTGCTTCATACCGAGCAAACAGGCGTCATTTAGCAAAGCAAAAGTGTGCATCCAAACAGTCTCCCTAAAAATCAAACATGAATGCCGTTCAGTTCACCAGATGCATAAAGGTTTCACTATATTTGAAAAAAAATACTGAGAATCTTACAAGGGAAAGCACATAGATCAATAGTAGGTTTAGTAAGGTTTTTCAGGTGCAGGATTACCTTGCTCATAGCAAAAAAAAAAAAAAAAAAAAACAACCACAAAAAAAAACACAACAAAAAAAACCCCAAAAAAACCCACCAGGATTTTCCTAGAATCCTTCCTATTTATACAATTATTTTTCTGAAATTGCCATTAGATCCTGAACTACTATTGTAATCTAACTATTCAGCCACACTAGAACAAAATGAATACGTAGTATTTCCTAGGCAGTTTTCCTTCTAATCTATTCCATTTTTTTTGTTATGCATATAAATATTGTCTGTATACGTTGGCTACACGTTATTTCCAACTAAGCTTGAAAGTAATGTGTTATTGAGTTCTTAAGGAAAATGCAGTAAGGAACTAACCTCTTCTATTTTTTCCTAGAAAAATGCATATATACAGACTAAGTGCATAAAAAATTAATCTTATACTGTGCATGTAATATATTTTTACATTAAAATTATGATTGGTAGAGGAATGCTCATGTCTCTTTGGGCATTTATGTTGCTACAATGTACAGTAGAAAATATGCAGAATGGATGTGGTTTCAGATTAATCATTTAGACGCTATACATTTCATAAGGATAAAGGTCATAACAGTTGAGCAAACCATTTCCATCAACATTTTAAATAAGAAGATTACATGATACACAGAATTTTCATTTAAACTAACTGGACAGAATCTGTGCAAGGTATTGTAGCAGGCCAGGAAATTACCTGTCTGAATGAAAACACTACAGTGGAAAACATAGCATTTCTTTAAATATAAAGCAAACAAAAACCAGTTAAGTATTAGATTTTTAAATCTGTAATTTTTAAAACGGTTTCATTTTAAATACGCGTACAAATGCTGCATCTATTCAAACACTAGACTTAAGATTTTTTTTGAACATATTTGAAATTTTTTTTAACACAGCTCTTTAAAAAGTACATTTAAGCAAAATATGACTGTCTTCTCAGAAATAAGTTTAAGAAGTTAATAATATGGAATTACAATAAAATCTACCATTTATGGCAAACGTATCTATGTACAGAACTAAAGGTAAATGTATTGCTTTTCTTCCTCAGATAATTATATTGTTCTGATCTTTACTACACAAATGTATGAGAAGAGAAACATTTTGGTTTCCTGTTACTGTATTCTTTTGCATCTAATTATTAGCAATGCTTAGTAAAGTATTCAATAGATATCTTTATTAAAAGCCTGACAGATCTCAGTTTTGAAGTTACATAATCTAGCAAGGAATCAATTTTTCCTGTGAAAATTTCTCTATGTTGAAAACTAGGACCTTGTGAAATGGACGCCTTCCTTTCCCTGCTTTTCTTTCATCCCAATCACCCATTCCCCAAAGCGATGAGATTAGAAGGAAGACGAGTAAAAATTCAGACCAAAAAATAAGCATTCTAAGCAAAAACTTGTTCTATCACAAGTATACTGCAAAAGTACACTTGATACCAAAATCAGGGAAGGAGGAAGAAAATGCCATGGGAATTGAATCTGTCCAAAGGGTCTGGAAGAAGAAAAAAAATGTCTTGTTATATTAACCACAACCTAAAGCTATAGGGAGCGTTTAAGCATCTGGTGTTATTAGCTTGCTTACTGTTGCTTCATGCTGAAAGGGAGACAAAGAGTTAGAATGGAAATTAAAAGGGCCTTGTCCTTCTCCATCTCACCGCCGCTTTTCAATTTCAATCAAGAACTATGCTCAGTCCCAGTCCCTTGAATTCAGTCAAGCTACACCACAGAACAAGGGTAAAACACCAGAGCAATCTCGATATAAGCATCCAGCGTTCCCGTAACGTTGGGATCTCCCAGGAATCAAATTCACCAGCTTTACAACTGTTTTGCAGTACCTGACTAGATTAGAACAGAAAGAAAAAGCCTAAGGTCTTGGGGTTTCATTTTATTGGGATTACACTAAATTCTTGAAATGATCTTATGTTGATGTAACATCACCTACGATCTAAGAAAAATGAATATTTTAGAAAATTAAACAATTAGCAGTTAGAAAAATAAGGCTGAATCTGAATTCCAACCTTCAGCTCCTTTGTTTTATATGTGATTTTAACCTTATTCATTTACAGCAAGACAAAACCTTCCCAATCGGTTAAAAAACTCCAACAATAATTTTAATCTAGATATTTTGATTACTTAAATATTGCTTCTTTAACTTACATATCTCATATTTTTTCTGGCACTTTAGATGTGCTGGAGGATTTGGATTCCAGGAGATAGCCCTGCCAGCCCTGTAAATTTGCTACTGCTCGTCTGACTGACGTATTTCCCCAAACACTAAACATCGGAGCAACCTCCCCAAGAGGCTGTACATAGAAAGGAATACTTACAGCAATGTCTTACACTACCCCTTCTCCTGGCTTCCCTTATCACACCTCTGCAGACCATAGGCACCACGGTTTAACTAGACACTGTGTAGATACCTCTTCGGCAGTGTCTACCAAACTTTATCACCCTTATTAGGCCAAATCTTCATACAGAAAGGGGAAAAAAGCCCCAAAATAAGTTTTGTTCTTTGCTGAGGCTTGTGCTTCTGTAGAAAGTTACCTCGCTGTGGTTCTCTACTGCTTTTGTAATTACTTAACGCCAGTTGCCTGCTGTAGAATAAGATATGGCAATAACAGAAGGCCCTACAGAAATTTCGTCGGCACAGCAGATCAGTGCCAGGACAGCAGATCATACTTTAAACATTATTAGAAAAGGAGCATTGAACAAAAATGAAGATATCTCTATACCACTATTGAATCTATAAAGAATCAGGATCTTGAAAAAACACAAGCAGCTCTGGTTCTTGCCATCTTAAAAATGAATATAGAGGAAAAACTAGAAACAAGTGTGAAGAGGCACAAGTACGATCAAAGGCGTGTAGCTGTTTCCAAGCAAGGGACAGAGTAGAACACGATTCTTCAGCTTGGAAAGAGAAAACAGGGAATACAATGGAAATCTAGTAGATGAGGATGGAGAAGGGACTAAGGGATGACTGCCTGACTGTTTGCCAACTATTTCAATAGAGGGTCATCACACAGAACAAGCCGTTACAGGTTTTAGAGCAAAAAAGGAAGACTTCTTAACAAATGCCTAATTAATTTGTGGAATAACTTGACATATAGCAGTGTAGGATTACTAAAGGATTATACTTTTTGAACAAAGTTCTGGTGTAAAACTTTCCTTGGGCTTTTTAGAGTCCATGCTACCTTCAGTATGCTGATAAATCCGTGTAATGCTTCATTTCAACAATCTGAAGCAGAAAGATCTAGGTTCCAACACATACTACTAATATTTTTTTGAATGATTTATACTGTGGATTCATTATATACACCACATGGGATTTTTTTTAAAAAATCTTTTTAATGGACTGGAATAATCATAATTGTCACCATGAAGAAACATCACCACCCCCTCAAAAACCCAAATACATTATCTTCATCTGCCTCAAAACATATGTGTACACTGTAGTTCAAGAGACTGTCATGGTATGGTTATCTCACATTCAGGGTACTAATAGGATGATGGTAGTTCTTCCTGGGTCAGTGAACAAGCCAAAGCTGCCTGAAGTCAGACTCAAGCTTCAAGAGAAAAGAAAAAGGGGTTTGCCTTTTTTTTTTTTTTTTTAAGAGGAAAATGTACTGAAACGGTTAGTTTTTACTGGTTCCACACTGTTTCATCTTTGCATGCTCTCTGCTTTCTGTTTCAGCATAGCTGTGCCAGTAATATTCTTGCCTTCGGGCCAGAAGGTCAGGGGTTGAAGGACAACATAAAAACTTAGGCTCTAATTCAGCAATGACACAGAGGCACAGTGCTTGTAGGGGAAGAGCATCCGCACTGTCAAAGGTGTCTTCTTTGGATGAAACACTGAACAGAGGTCCCTACTGGCAAAGTCAAATGAAAAAGGAATAAAAGCTCCACTGTGAAAAATGTATTTTAAAAATGACTGCCATAGAGTTCAGAAAGAAAGCTAAAGTTCTCATAGCTTTGTTATTTAGATAATAAAAATTTAGTTTACATCCATCTTCAAGACTTATGGAGGTCTGGCAAAAGAAAAATATTTGTTATGGGTTTCATGTGTCATTTCAATTCCTATTAGGATATAAAACATGTATCTTACTAAAAGTCATGTAGCTTTGTTAATACAAATTGAGGTTTATAGTTGAGTAAAAATTAAGTAACTTTTAGTTTTGCCTTTTTGGAACCAGATTAGAAGGGACTCTTAGTTGCCCCATTTTAAAATTTTCAATTTGTCTTCATGTTGGGAGGTGGTTATTAGTGAAGAAATGTTTCAGTATGTAAGAAAATTTTAAAAGTGTGGTGAAAGATATGTAAAAATTAAGTTTTGTTCTTATTTTAGTCCTCACTGAATTATCTGAAAGAATATAGAATTGTATGTTGTTTGCCAAGAGTCAAATAAAGCGCATCTGAAAGCAGAGTTTAATCTACAACACATTTGTAAACCACTATAATGATGTTCGTCAACAATAACAAAAAAAAATATGTTGAAATCCCTAAAGAAAGTTGGTGAAAACCTAATATTATTTCATAGAAGGAAAGGAAACTCAAGATTTTATTCTAGGTAATTTATTCTAGGCAAATATTTAAACTTCTGAAAAATTCAAATATAAAAAAAAAAATCTATCCGCTGACTTTATAATTTGAGTGTTTTCATGTGGAAAAAATGCCATGAGTAATACCATGACTCAATATGCGGTCACCTTCAGACAAGTGCTACGTAGACCTCTCTATTCGCTGTACCAAGAACAGCAATCCCTGATCTATAGGACCGCGTCTACACTACAAAGTTCTGCCAGCACAGTCAATCACGCAAAAATGAGAAAAGGCAGGATCTTTCATAAACACAGCAACACTGAATTTTAAACAGAAAACACACTTTCACTAGTATAACTTTTTACTTGAGAGTGGGGAGGAAAGAAAAAACACTACTACTATGTTGACACAAGTTTAAATGAGTTGATACAAGTGTGTTTGCACTAGGAATACTATCCTAGTAGGTACAGTACTCATATGAAGTAATTCTGATAGAAAAAACAAGATGTGTTTAGAACAAGCTTTAGATTAACTGGATATTTTTTCTGTTAACATAAAGATGTTAACCTGCATTAGAACAATAATATATTGGCTTGGTCCTATTAAAAACACCTGCAGTTAAACAGGTTGAGTGAGTGAAAGCAATCTTACAGTGTAGGAGTCAAAATCAGGACAACAACAGCCTGAATAAAACTTTCAGCCAAAAAACTGAGGTGGTCCAAGTGTTTGTCAGTGTTTACCTTTTGCTTTGAATGTAATATAAATATTTAAGACCCTATTGAAAGCTCATTAAAGCCATGCATAAGAGTGGTGAAGGTACTTCTCAACAGTGAATTTTGGATCCTACATTTTTTCAAGCACATTCAGAAACCTGAGCATAAGCTTCATTAAAAACCCACTTTCTGTTAAGGCTCTTGAATGCCAGAATCTCCTCTCAAATGGACTTATGGCCTAAAAACAGCATAAAGGCACATGAGTTGGACTGCAGGAAAAGTAATGGTCACAATATTTAAGAAAACCTTTTTTCTGGAAAGCACCATTGCAATGAAGTGTAAGATTCCCCTAGAACTGAGGTGAGCCACAGTAACACGAGACATTTAGCAAGAGGCATTTCTCATTTAAATAGGCTAGCAAAGTAACCACGTACAACTTAACTAAGCTTCACCTTTGAATCAAGGGGGATAAATTCCTATCAAAAACATAGGAAAGGTGCAAACTTATGTAGTACAAAGGGAGTGAAGGGAGTAAATTGAGCAAACAATATTTTTTGGCTGAATGTCAGAAAAAATATTCCTAACAGAGAGGACTACTATTATACTGTAGAAAAGACACCCCCCAAGGGAAGTGATAGAAGTCTCATCCCTTCAGTCCTTTAAAAATGAATTAGGTAATCTACAAGACTACAGATACTGTAGGAAACAATCCCGTCCTTGTTGAAAGATTTTTCATGTGACTTATTACATCTTTCTCATCTCTAATTTCTGTCAGTTTATGAATATGAATGGACGAGAGTAGACCATGCATAGCAAGGACGGAAATCTCAGTCTGTCATTGGTTTTCCTCCCCTCTAGCCTCCCTGTTTCTTGCCATTCACAACCATTTCCATCATCTACAGATGGCTAGAGGAGCAGGGGGCAACACACAATTACAAATTAATCTCTATTATTGTTGCAGAAGCCTGGAGTTGCACTCCAGCAGCACATAGAGCTAATTTTCTTGTCTTTTCTTGGGAGTGGGAAGATTGGTTGCGCATTTGTCAGTTTTATCTTTGTCAGGGGGGTTGTATGCTCAGTATAATGAGATAAGTAAAACAACATTTCTCAATTTTAATATCCTAAGACTTTTCACTGACATGAGGATTACTGGCAAGAAGCTTTCTTATAGAATTCTTTTTGTCACATACTGTATTACAAATCTATCAGATTCTCTCCATTTCACAGCCACTGATGCACTTTCTAACCTTTCTTAACCTTCAGTCTCAGGATTTTCCCCATACTACCCAAAAGAGAAAAGAAACAACCAGAAACCCAAACCCACACCACCCCATCTGTTGCATTTAAAAGCTGATCTCAAAAGAAATTCAGCCCAATTCCTCAAATACAACAGTTTCACTGTGAGTTCCAGATATACCTACTTTTAGCAAGAAACAAGGATTATGTAACTATTATTCAGTATCTATTACTTTGTCCTGTAATTTAGGATAAAAATCTCACCTTTTACCTTAAATTATATTTGGATTATGATATGATTAATTCAAAATATACAGCTAAGAAACATGCTTCCCTTTCCTCACTCGTGTATTGCTTTACTCAGAAATAATCTTGAAAGAAAACTCAAACTCCAAAATAACCCCTCTCAATGACACAAAACCAGCAAAACCCACCCACAAACCACCCCCATAAATAAACAAACCTACTACCTGGGACGTAAAAAAGACTCAGGAGAGTGTTTGTGCACCACTTAGGTTTCTTTACTATTTCATTCTTTTGTATTCAATGCATCCCATCTTTCTTCATAACTAAATTTCTCCAGTAATTTCTATGCCCTCTATATCTTTGGAAGAGGTTGCGGGGTTTTTGTTTGGGGGGTGGTGGGGGGGGTGTTTGTTGTGTTTTTTTTAAAGCAGGATTCTTTTAAATACAACTAAATAATTTGGTATTGCTGTTACTGGTTAATGAAGTCTCTGAAATCCAAGAACAGGGTGAGGAAAGAAAATAGAAATCATGAAGCCTGACTGGCACAGGCTAAGGGCTGTAACTCAGATAAGACAAAGCCACGGTCAGATTGTTTGTGAGCCTATTTCTATCCCATAAAAGAAAAATAGCATGTCCCTTTCAATTTTGAAAAAATCAGTAAAGTGGCTCAATTTATACCTGAGACATGCTGGCTGTCTAGGAAACCCTTTTTTCCTTCTGTCTCCTATTGCAATACGTTAAGCATTTGAAAAGCAGCACCCTTGGCTAACCACGGTTATATGCTGTCAGTGACTCAGTTCCTGCTGTGGTCTTGCTCATTCAGGTTCATTCATTTATCCTGTTTGTTTTTATTATCAATTGATAATAAGCACTTGATAAACACATGAGCCTGGATGAAGATAGGTGTATGCTTTCAAGCATAATCTACCTCTAAAAGCCAAGGGGTTTTTTTAGAATTTGCCTAATTTAAGATAGTTTGAAAGCAGAGTATTTCATATGATTTAAGTTATCTGTTAACTAGCAGTTGTGAACATGCATGAGCTCTGTACAAAGCTGATGAAAAATATTTTGAAGGTTAAAAATTGGGTTGTTAGAGAAAATATACAAATTTATACACGTTTTAGTTTATGTACTTATACACTTATCTGTGTAGAAATATGATAAACTGCCTAAAAAATTTGTGTGATTTCACTCTCCAAATTTTATAGCACTTCAGATTCTACATTCTTCATAATTTTCTTTGAAATACAGGAAAAATGTAAAGCTAGCATTTTATATGCAATTACATGTATATGATGTAGAAATTTGCCCAATTTTTCTGAAAAGTGTCCTTAAATTTCATTGAAAACTTTTAAAAATCTTTCAAAATTGACAGATAAATATATCTCCTACTAAAGTCGGCTTGAATAGTGCATAGACTGTCAAGAGTTGCACTATATTGGGAATTTAAGATCAATTTATAAGATGTCAGCTGTTTGAAAAGTAGTTAATTATGAGTGTTTTGTGAAAACAATAATTGCAAGCAACAGGTATATGAGTGCCCATCTAGCCAGCAAATCAAGATTCCATTCACTTTCCCTTCAAATTCATTATTGAACAATTTATTGCTCATATGCAGACATAACATTAAAATACATTTGTTTCCATAAGTCTATTGAACTCTCAACCCAAATGAATATTAAAAAGCTCTGAAAAAGTCATATGGCTTCCAAATGAAATGCAAAATGTGCATTTATTACTCAATTCCTCACTGAAATAAAGTTTTTGACAGAGACACATGACAAATTTGACAGAACTCCTCACTCTTCAATTGCAACAAAAATCATCAACATGCTCAAAGCCAACAAGGAGACTGTTAGTTCCCACCAAGGGTCCTGGACTTGCTGGCTGTGCTGCACTCGCCAGGTGGGCGATGGCCTTCCTCTGGGTCAATCAGTGTACTTCACACCGCAAATTCCTCCCTGAAGTTTAGCAATTCATCAGGACCAGAGAAAACCTGAAAGTCTATTACCAAGTGACCAAGATTGTACTAACCAAAGGGAGACCCTTACCAAGATCCTGCAAACTACCCAGCAAATTAATTGTTCTGAACTTCACCTTCAAAAACAATACACATAACCCATAGGGGATGGATTATTTTTTAACTGGTTCTCGTTAAATCTTTTTGTGGAGAATGAATATACCCAGAAGACTGACGAATTTGAAACTCTTTTCTCCAATTAAAGGTCCCATGATAGTCACTTCTTTGATGAGGTGTTTGAATCCTCAAGTCTCAGGCTAGGATCCTAAGATCCAGAGGTATTTTTTGTCTTGACACTCTGCAATGAAGACATCGCTTACAGTATGTGTCTTTTGCTTTTGGAAGTGGCACAAAACAGTAACATCTTCTTGAAAAAAGTCAAGGCACATTTTCTCTGCAACTTTATAATGTGTATTAATATACAATTATTTTTAAACAATAGTTTAGTGAGAAAAATAACACCTTTAGCCTCGTAAAGCTGTGTTAAATGCATACATATATATAAATATGATAGCAGGGCAATATCTCTGCAAAGAATAAGCAAGAAGCCAATGGATGTTTCTGTGCAACGCCATGGCTTCAATCGCTATTTAAGTTTCTCTATGGCATTAATATTTGTTAAGAGAAACAACAGACTTCAGTGAGTTTGAAAAACAGCTCTTGTGGCACAGGTCTTACTTCCACCATATATAGTTTCAGGTTTTTGTTAATACTTTCACCATCCTTTTACGAACATTTTTAGAGCTGAATAGCTCAGTGCAGAACTGATTAACTGCTTCAAACAATATAGAGAAATGCCATAAGCTGCAAGTCTATGGACTGGCCTGCATATTTACCTAAGCATAGGAAAAATTTTATTAAATAATTTAGTTGCAAGTCTTGCTGCACTTCCAGTTTGTGAAGTGTGCTACCCTGGTGAGGGAGTTACAGAACTGGGATGGGGTACAAGGCATGTCCAGGAGACACACACACGCTACGTGAAGGCACAAGAGAATTTTTGACAGTTGAGACACGCTGGCCCAGTGAGTACCAGACTGGGAACTGGAGCATCCCTTCGGAGCACCCTGACCCTGCTACTCACTGCTGAGCAAACCCAGGCAGGTCACCTCCTCTCTCTGTGCCAGAATCCTCTATCTATCCCTTGTTTGCTTTATGTGTATAAATAAAGAGATTGCATATCTACTTGGAGAACACGCAATCTTTTTCTACATCCTCAGGAAAGTAGGATCTCATTGTGATTAGAACAGCAGCACCAGCATTCAAGAAAATGTTGGGTTTGGGGTTCCGTTCATTTGTTTTTTACTTGTTTTATGTTATGCATACCTGAAAGCATGGATTCAGAAGGCACCTACAACACTTCTCTGAACTATATATGACAGTACAGAATCATGCTCTATTTTCTTTTTTCAGAAGTCATGATTTCAAATTTTTCTTAACAATCATCTTTCACAAATCAACTAAGAACTCTATTATGAGAGCAGGCATGCCTATATTTAACAGTCTCCTAGCTGAAATTGCTAATAATAGCGTGAGCAAAGTTATCCAAGATTTAGCACTACTGTACCAGAAGAGACATGTATACTTTGGT
This sequence comes from Balearica regulorum gibbericeps, assembly GCF_011004875.1. Taxonomy (NCBI): domain Eukaryota; kingdom Metazoa; phylum Chordata; class Aves; order Gruiformes; family Gruidae; genus Balearica; species Balearica regulorum. Next base: position 63,246,020 of record NC_046188.1, on the reverse strand, counting down.
CAATCTGGAAGAGGAAGCAATCATTTCCTGTAACACTAAATAAGCGGGGGGGGAGCGCGTTTGTTTTGTAATACATCATTTAACCATGATAAGCTGCTGAGTTTCATTGTACACGGGATTATTTAAAATGTTATTACCAGTAGTCTCAATAATGCACTCAAAATAATTAAGTATGACAAGATATTAGGGAGCAAGGGTATCGGACATTTACCTACATAACTTGCAGCAGTGTTCAGACAGAATGATTATAGGCATGCTTGCAACAGATCTTACATGATTACAGAGAATATTTTCATTTATAACAACCAAAAGTTCTATTTCAATTTAATTTCTTGTTTTTAACAATATAAATGCCAAGTAAATCATTAAAAGAAATGTCAGCTCTATCAGTGGCAGCTGCTCTTACTAGTAAAAAAGGAGGGGAAGTGTAAGAGCAGGGCAGCCAGCAAACCCCACAGCGGTCTGCAAAGTCACCAGTGGGAAAACAACAAAGGCCTTTCCATGCAACTAACACAGATGTGCCCACAGCCAAACTGTCAGAAACAGTTAAGATGACAGCTACTCACAGTTCATTATTTCCTTCTCACAGGTCACTGGGTGACAAGCTGGGTCACCGTGCTTTGTCGGCTGCTACAGTCTTCCCCATCCCCCCCAACCCCCCAGTTGTTATTCCATTTAAATAAAGGTAAGCCACTCAAATTGGTATATTAATGTAAACAAATTTCTTCAAATGCTTTCTGAAAATGGGAATGTAATGTTTATTATACCTTGCTTTCATTTTCAGCTGTATATATAACATTTCCTCTCTGTGATGAGCAGAGAGCTGGATTTGTATCTGTAGCAGATACAGCTATTAGAATAATTTTGTCAAGATGTGACTAAAGCAGATAATGAAAGCTAATTTGTCACCAATTCAAAGCTTTAACCTTTAGAACACTTGCATGGCAGATATATCATGGAAAATGATTGCAACTCAGTGAAAAGATGTTTTTCTCATAGAGGCGTTTTCACAAATAGAAGTCTGAGGGGGTACTTAGAATGAATACAAATTTCTTAAGTACAGAAAATATAACCTAAAGTGCTTTTTTTAAAAAAGGAACATGTATAAATATTTTTTTAAGTAATCTAGTCATGAATTAATTTTAATGCATTCTCATCTGTCTTTGTGGAGTAATCAATTTACAATACAGATGTAGATTATGACTTTTTCTATGTTTTTTGCCCACTTGGAAATTAAAATTGTATGACCAGTGTATAAAGAATCAAGGTCAAGCATTTGCTTAGCTATTACAAAAAAAAATTGTACTGATTCATAGTTGTGTCATTGGTGGAAGTGGGAAAACAATTCCATCTCCTTAGGGGTATTCCTTAGTCATTTTTCCTATGCTAATATGTCTTATAAAAATGTAATAACTGAATTTTCCCAACTGATTCAGAAAAAAATAAAGTGAAACCAACTGTCCCAGACGTGTCTGTCTTAGTATTAAATATGACAAGGTCATAAGCATTCTGACCCAGATCCAAGAATGCTTGTACCTAACATGTACTTAACTAGGAGCATACTTAAATGCATATCTGGATTGGAGACAAAATATTCAGAACCTTGTGAAATCAAGCTTATTTATGGCAGCAACATGATCCAATAAGGCCTGAAACTAAAACTGCATTAAAACAGGTGATTAATTTTAGAAATGTGACTAGTGCATCTTAAAGCAGTAAATTCAATTTGAGAATTGTCCCTAAGACAGCACAAATACAGAGGAAATGCTCTTTTTCCCCTTATTTCTGACTTGAATTTATTTGTCAGTGTTCCCTTTTACTTGTGTTGCAGTTTCAGACTGGAATGTTAAAACAAAAGGAACAACTGATCTCCCACATCAAGCATGCAATACTCCTCTGTGAAGAGGTGTACAAGAACAAAGTGTGAACTCTGGAATGCAAATTCATTAAATAACTCCTTGTTTCACAGACTTAACTTCCATCAGAAGAAATTTACTCTGTTACAGTTGACGATACAAGAGCACTCTTTACTTTCCAGTTGGGACCAACAAGATCACGATTTCAATGATAGAAGTCATTTAAAATGCTGTCAGAAGTTACAGAGGTTGCATTTCTACAAGAGAACTCCCAAAACATTAAGATACTGTCTTGACCTAGGCAAAGATAGTACTAGATAATGGCTTTCTACAAGGGTCCAATGATTTTTTATTTGCGTGAAAGGAGGCAATGGATTTGCTGTTTCCCATACATGAACAGTGAGAATGAGAATAAGGTTGGGAAGGAAATTAGTGGCCATTAAGTCATTAATTCTTGTGCACAGAGGGAAGTACATAAATCCCAATCATACAGCTCACTTCTCTACTCATCCTTATCCTAAAGGCCATGCCTTCTCAGCAACTCAAACCCTCCATGTCTAGAAGATAGCTTATGATTGGATTTTGGTTTGTTTGGGGAAATACCTGTCATTTAAAAAGGATTTTTTCCTCAATGGTATTTTTTGCTGGAATGGATGAGTTTTTCCATTTTTCACATACAAACCCAGGGATTCAGTCAGGTAAATCAGATGAGGTTCAGCTTTTCATATCTGATAGACATTGTGTATCATGTAAATTGGTAAAAGTATAAGATGCATTGGAAAACCAGCATTGGAAAGAACACTGAATAAGGTGTCCCCAAAGATACTAAGGACTTTCTGAGACCACTAAGAAAAAAAGAAACAAGCCAATTTCCTTGTCATCTTTACTATCACGTATCATTGAATAATGTGCAACTGGCTAAACAACATGCAAGTAAGAAAGGGGCTGATGGCAGTTTTCAACCAGCAAAAATAAATAAGTCTAATTGTATGAAAATTATTGCAGACGAACTTGCAACCTAATCAACCACATTTTTTGAAATGTAGTCCTCTTCATAGGGCTTTTCCTACAACATCCTATAGAATAAGGTTTTCCTTCAACACTGGACTGACTTCATGCTGCTGTGGCTCACCGTAAAGTGAGAGTTTCTCAGAAACCAAACCGGAAAAAACACTAAGATGACAGCTCTGAAACGCTTATTCCTCCAAAACACAAAGCCAGAAAAGGAAACATTTAGGGCAGGACTCAATAGCTTAAAAATAGACACTTATTGGTATTTGAGACTGGTGACATACCCAAAGGATATGCATAGTTCTCAGATACAACACAGGACTGGCAGGAGACTGGAACCCTGGTGATATACCCCTCAACACCTAAAAATTACCCCGAACACCTATGTCTGGGCAGCTGAATCTCCTTTTAAAAAGACACACTTCCCTTCCCAGTAAGCCAAAGTTTTACAAAAATCTACAAAACATGTTGAGCAGGGCAGTTAACCAAAAAGAGTTTTATAAAAAAAAAAAAAACCAACACATTTGAACTTAGGAGGAACAGTGATCATAATCTTCACTTTATCGACCCATATAGCTGGACCAACTCCTGAAACAAAAATTCTAGGACACAGATACAGTTTCCTCTAACACACAATTCATACCTCATTTGTGCTTATGACCCTTTTTCATGTTATTTTGTCAAGGAAGGCACATTTTATTGCTACTTGGAAATTGAACAGCTTTTCAAATCACAAAAGATAAATAAAATCCTGTCTCCTGTTTCTTACATCACCTTTCAAGCACTGAAAGCATTCTACAAAGTACAGAGTGGAATGTGGCAGCTATTTAACAGAATACGTTAGTATTTATCACAGTCTAGTGAAAAATTGCAGCAAAAGAGAATTTAAATGACTTAGTACCTCCCATAACAGAGGTAACTGCAGAAGTTTTGAGTTAGTTACCATTGCTATTTAATGCCAAATGTTTCTGACAGTAAAATCATGTTATTTTAGTATTAAAATGTTTTTTCTATATTTAATTCTAGTTAAGGAAAATGCTTTAGACTCCATAACTCCACTTTTGGTGGTAAGAGATACATAAAGACATAGAAAGTCAGACAGTCGATGCTTAAAGGCTATCTTGACTGCAGCTAGCTGTCTAAATCAAATGTCTGTGTTCTACAAGATGAGATTTTTAGTTTAATATTTATATAATGTTATCTGAGGCTAAAAGCATAGACACTCAGATGAAGACATTTCACTTATCCCATTGTACTTCATAGTGACCCCAGCATCACATTGCATATTTAGAGCATAACAAGTCATACTGAAAGCACTGTGGAGAAAATCATCTTGTATAAGCCTTCACCTTACATTGCAGAAGGCATCTTTTGAAAGAGCCAATATAATCAATATTAACTTCAGGACTTTAGTTTAGGTTCTAAACACACAACCCTCTTTACTAATAGTTAAGCCATCTATGTTTAACAAAGCTTTAAAGTTATTTGACTCATTAAAGAACAAAATTACCCAAAATACAGGTAACCTACCTCTACAGTGCCCAAAAACTTGCCAATAGCCAATACTTTCAGATACTTCAGGCATTTCAGTCCTCAGACACATTTGAGAGATATTTTGGATAATCAAAGACTAAATATATGCTAGATTTTATAAATGAAACACCAGAAATACTAGTCCTTAGAGGAGAACCAGAGGAGCAAGTCTACAGGTTCTCCAAAAGGTAATACTTCCAAGAGAAGAGTTACAATCACCTACATAAACCAAATTTGGTTGTTGCTTGTAGTCACCTGTAAATTACTGTTACTGACTTCAGATTGTGTTTACTACTAGCAAGTAACTAGCTCAACTTTCATTCTGATAGTGAGTGACATCTAGTAGTCTCTCATCTGAACAGGAGATCCATTTTTTAACAAGTTTTCATCTAAAAATACCCAAAAGCTCAAAAATAACTAGCCAAATACCATTTGCAAGAGAGTTTCAGTTATCTAGAGAAAGGCTGTCTTCTGCATGCTGTAAGTGGAAATAATTAACACTACTATTTATCTTTTATCCAAATGAAAATACAGTCCTATATTGAAAGTGACTGTGTCACTTAGTATTTTGGCTCAGCATGACCTTCAGGTTTCTAAGAAAACCTTTTCCATTTAAACTTAATTCTTGCAGCACAAAACGTGTCACAATGTTGATACAAGTCCTATTTCTTTATGTGATTTGCATGATGTGAAGTTTGTAGATAAAAATGAAAAAGTAAATTTGCAATTACTACCAAACATCATCCCCATCAATCTTTAAAATAAAAAAATAAAGCACATAAATGTCACTCCTTTTCATTAATTTTGGTCAAAATCCCTGTTTGCTTATCAGCCAGAGGGTTTCTGAGATATTTCAATAATATCCAGGAAATCAATCTTACATGAAACTGAAGGAAAACATCTAATGTCATTGAACAATAAATATCAGTTCTGTCAGTGGCTTACCTTTGAGCTGAGGCCTTAGGATGTTTCTCTTCTAGTTTCCTCACCAGTGCCACTGTCAGCTGTGGAGTCTCCCCGAGGGGATCTGCAGGCATTAAATGGGCGTCCAAAGGTCCTGAAAGTTGTTTCTGATTGGGGTTGCTGACATTTTTTTGCAGAACCTAAGAGATGGAAGTACAACCGTGTAATTTATATATTGCTAATTAAAATAATGTCTGTCTACTTTTTCAAGTAAGGCTGTTGATTAGCAGAGAATGTCAGAAGTACAAATAGCTATGTCAAGATGCATTAAGAAGCACAAACCTAGAGATCTAATTTTTTTTGTTTCCCTTCAGTTTTTCGACGTAGGAAATAAGAAATTTCAAGAATTTGTCCTACATGGGCTATAAACTTAAACTGTTCTGAGACATAAGTATATATAGAATAAGTGTATTTATTAAAATTGTGTATACAACTATTGTATTTGTAATATTTATGTATCTAATTTCATTAAGAAATCAAATGAGGTTATTTAAGGAAATAAGTTGACTTCCACACTGATATTTCTCTTTTGAAAACGTGTTTTTGAAAGGACTGTCTCTGACCTGCCTCTGGCTTAATACCGTGACCTCTTCTGCTGAGCTGCTGTCTGTCTCCTGATGAGCTGCAGACCAGGGCCCATGGTGAATGCGGTTTTCTGTCTGGGTCACCTCCTCTCTTCCATTTAGTTCCTCTAGGTAGGTCAGGACAAACTCAGGGTAAGCCTGTAGGAAAGGACAAAGGCAGAGGAATAATGAAGAAAAACATCAGCTACATCAGCAGAATCACAACAGCCTAAACACCAGGAACAATGGGAAAGGTGCGTGTGGATGTACACAATGTCACAAAAGTTGCTGCATATAAATAACTTTGTGAAATACAAAGATTTCAAAGCCAGTGTTAGATAGTCACTTTTCTGTATGCACTAAAGTGAAAAACATAATACATTTGAAATTTGATATCATATCAGTTTAAGAATAAAAACCAATAGCTGTCAAAATGAAAATTCGTACAGGAAAAACCAAAATTTCCTATCTCCGTCTTCAGGTAATATTTAATTAAGTATAGGTGACATTTGGGTAGGCATTTCAATTTAATATATGAAAAAAATTTTAAACCAGCATATTCCAAAATCAAGACACATCACATGCAGAAAAAGCTTTCCTGATGGTTTTGAAACCAAAGAAAATTTTACTGCTTTAATTCATTAAGTCAATTTTCTTTCTTAACACTCTCTTGATCCTTGCGTATACAGCAAAATTCCCCAAATAAAAGCAAAATCAAGCCTTATGATTATATTCTGTTGAATTTGAGTCCTTAACATCTCAACTACTTAACCTTATAATACCCAGATCTCGTACCACAGCAACCTGATCAATTTTATTTCTTTAGCTCAGCCTGTGAAATGACTGCATGGCAGTTTCTCAGGTGCTCCTTCAATTCAAGCAATAGTCAGTCCACTCTTCTCGTGATGAAATGGGCAGAATCTTCCTTGAAATGAAATATTTATTTATAATGAAAATTGTAGTTTAAAGCTCTGTGAGCACTTGTACTATTTTTAATAGAAAGTGTATAGATAACTACACTAAATTAGACCAAAAATAGGAGCCCTTCAACTACTTTGACAGTTAACACTAACAAATTGAAATTATCTATTAAACCCTTACATTTACAGCATGAAGTGTCTCTCAAGTATAGGAAAATCCATCTTTTTCTGTTCCATCACTCATTACTGAATAAACACAAGCAATTTAATTTATAAGGCAGGTTATACTACACTTGGATATATTTTCCAAAGCCAGTTCTGCATGGACATCCCACAGATTCAGTGAATCTTCTAAGCCCAGGTGGAAAGCAGAATACCAAAACTGAAACCTACCCTCAAGTTCTGAGAAGACTTTTTTGCATGTATCTTAAGAATATTTTATGTTAAAATATTTTTTGGGGTTTTGATCTTGCATTTTTACTAGATTTTCCTAACAATAAAGCTCAGATTTTAGCTTCAGTTGCATCACTTTAACCTTCTGTCAGACTTTTCCCACGAGTGCAGATATTTTCAATTTAGGACCACTTATATTTTACTTAAAAATAAATCCCTTCAGCAGCAAGAGTACCACAAACAGTGAGGTGCTTTTATTTCTTGAGAACATAAAATCTTCATCAATCAATAATACTAACTCTCCTGCTGTTTATCACCTTGTATAGACAATATTTTATGAAACCTCTCCTGCTTCATAATTCCACCCGCGTTTTAATTCTGATGTAACACAGTGACTTATATTTCTGGTGTATTTTTCATATTTGGCTGCATGAGTAGCTAAGATTCCATTTCATTCAATAACACAAAGCCTTCCTCTACAAGCACTTCAGCGCTCACTTTGCTTACCAGCGCTGCTAAGAAGAGGGATTCTGGTTTCTTTCTCTCTCACTTGGCGCCTTTCCTGCCTGACCCCATGCCATCGCTGTTGCTGCGCCAGCAGAAAACGTTTGGCAGCCAGGCCACGAATACAGAGAACTAACCCAAGTTAAAATTATCACAGTAAGGAGGTAGCTATTACTGTATTTGTACTGAAGTCCAGTTCATTGTGTGGCACGTTTGTTCCAGAGCACCAGACAGCACGGAAGCTGGCGTGGGGGTCCCCATCCCCTGCTCGATTCAGCTCAAGGGCTGTACGTCTGCGTTTCCTTTACACTAACCAGCTTCCGTAGGTATTCCAGGGAACCTCTCTGCTTCAGGAAAGCAAAGCAACAAAACAAACTCCCAGGGCAGGGTGTCACAAAAGCCTGAAGCCCTTCCCAGGACAAAAATAGTTTCCCAGCTAGTTCTACCCTTAAGCAAATATAATATTTTGGAAAGTTTTATTTCTAGTCAGAAATGTGTTCCTCCATGCCATGGATACATTTTGCTTTCAGTGCACACCACTGCTGCTGAAGTGTATTGTGAAATACGTGTTCAAAAGAGCGTGCTAAAGAGCACTATTAGTTTACCTTGCTTACTCTCTGGAATTTTTAATTGACTTATACTTTTATTTACAAGTTATCCATAAGGTTTACATGAACAAGAGTACATAACTTGACCTATCACAAATATGGATAGCATTAAATATTAGTCTCAAATTGTAAGGGAAAAATATGAAGATTACTTTGTTGTTTCTGCAGAAGAATAGTTTGGGAAACAGGAAAGCAATATCAGGATTGAAATATGGATCAACAACTTAAAGTAAAATAATTTTTCCCAGAACTAGTATTCTCTGACATCATAAAGTAAATTACACCTTGATTGCATAGGGGAGACTGTGTTAAAAGGCAAAGAGTAAGTAGTAGGTATTAATTCCAAGAAAGTGAGTTCCCTTCCCAATCTGAAGGATGTGTCACATATCATTACACTGTATGATGTTGCTTTCCTTTATGTCAGTTTTTGTTGGCCTACATATGCTGCAACTTAAAATAACATGACACTACAGATAAAGTGAATGTGATAGGAAATGTATAGAGAAATATACCATTTTCCAGAGAGATGTACTACTAACTACTAGCATTATTTCCTGATAAGAAGAAATATAGGCTAGAACTGAACACTGTTACAGTGATTAACTCTCAAACTTTAGAAGCCTGTCTCCTCATAATATATGTTACAATAATTCTTATATTCCAGTAAATAACAATCAGCACATAATGAAATAAAGAATAGTACAGCTGATGACTGTACTTTAATGATCTGAATCATTCTAGCATAATTCCAGATAACGAAGCAATGGGAACTCTATCTCCTTTTCATGAGGCTGTCGGAGTGGCATAAGTAATAGAAACCTCATGCCCAGATGAAAGGACAAAAAAGGAGGCTTGGTGCTCAAGAGGAGCATCTAGTATTGACATCCCACTGGACATAGGTTCTCTGCAATGTTCCCGAGATGAACAGTATATAATGCTACAGATGTTTCAACACTTCTCTGAACCTTCAAAATGTTCAAAAGCTCAGAAAAAGGTATAATTTAAAGACTCTTCAGAGGCATGAATCACTGGATATAACCCATTGGTATGCCAACATAAACCCATCTCTTATTTGAGAAGGTGGCTGCTGGAGATAAAACCACATTTCTGTGATTACTCTACCACCTTTCCATTGCTGTCCACAGATTCCCAGTAGTCACTTGTATGAACCACCTGACCAACAAAACAGACTTCAAACAACCTGCTGACCACAAGCCCTGGCCATGCTGAAGGCAAACGAAGAACAGCTCCTCTTCATTTGTTGCTGTTCCAGCACAGCAATGCTGCACTGGAGACCATCGCCCTCACCCCATCCAGATCTTCCTTGTCATTCAAACACTTGATCTGACCAAACTTACTAGAAAGGAACCTCTCAGCAAAATAGTTGTCCAGAAAAACAAATTTTGTTTTAATCTATTTTAAAAGGGCTGTTTTCTTTTTCTATGCAAGAGTAAGCACAACCAAAGAGTAATTCAATATTATTTTGAAAAAACTTCTGCTGCCAAGAGGGATTTTTCTAAATTTGGCATTTCTGCTTATACCTGAAGAGAAAAAAAAATGTTATTCAGTGCTAGTTTTTAGGACACCTGCTTTGACAGAGGATTTCAAGACTCAGATTCATCCATAACATTAAGGACTATTTTAAAATTTTCCCCACAGCACACTAGTTTTGTGCAAAAGTGTTGCATGATTTACAATAAAAATAGCATGCCTTTAAGTCTACTAAATAGTGAAATGTTCTTTGACTAAAGTGTTTGCCATGTTTGTTCTATAAATGAATTCTCTGTATTTCATGCTTGTTAAGTGTTAATAGCATGTGTTAGTAACATATCAAGCCTGAGCTTAAGGGTCTTAATTTCTATCCCAGAATGCATTTTAAGCCTCTGTTAACAATTTTATATAAAAGCAGTGAAGCATATCACTTATTTTACATGCCAACTGTTCTTTAGATTTACCTCACTTCTAAACACTGACTTCTAGTTATCACAGGTTCCTACACTGATTGAAGAATAAGATCTAGTTTATTACCTAGTTGAAATAAAATAAAAGGTGCACTACAACTCAAGAAACAAAGCATTAAAAATAAATTAAAAAATCAAAATAAGTAAAATAATGAACTGGCTCCATTAATTTTGAAAAGGTTTTAATAAAATATAGTATTGCCTAAATAGAAAATATTTATAAAAAGCAACATGAACAAGAAATAATGTAGTGATATCACAGCATCAGAAAAGAAAACATCATTCATTGAAGGTTTCATGTAGAAAAAGGGAACACATTGCAAAAAAAAACCAGGCAAAAAACCCAAAAAATCCAGTATTCAAACGCAGAAATTATGTCACACTTTACAGTAGATGGAGTTATTTCCTAAACTCACTATTGACAGATACTGCTTTTCTCTCTATTAAAAAAATGAGTAATTCAAAGAGTTATATCTCATTTTACCAAAAGACAAAAATAAATTAGCACAGAAAATGGCATTTACACTTCAAATACCATGATTTTACAAGGAAAAGACACTTGATTTGTGAAACTAACACCATGAATAAGCATCTAATGCAGTAAATAAAGATATGAAAAAGAAATAAGTCCTCTGCAGCTTATTCTATTGAATAAAAGGAACAGGAAAGGAGTCATGCATTAAGACTTTTTGAAGTGAAAAGGAATACATTTATTTTTATACTAGCGCAAACTGAATCAGAACAGTTTTCTACCTCTATTTGATAGAGAGGATATTGGAATTTTTAAGTCAGGTTCCAAACGATTACTTTTCCCATTAATGTTTAACTGCATTTGAACCCAAACCACATGAAGAGAGAACAAATTTCTGAAAATATTTTTTTCTATCTAGAATAGCATCTTTCATTTGGAAAGAACCTACAGCAATCATCTAGTCCAACTGCCTGACCACTTCAGGGCTGACCAGAAGTTGAAGCATGTTGTTAGGGACATTGCCCAAATGCCTTGTCAACGCTGACAGGCACATGGCATTGAGCACCTCTCTAGGAAGCCTGTTCCAGTGTTTGACCCCCCTCTTGTTAAAGAAATGCTGCCTCACGTCCAGTCTGAACCTCCCCTGGAGCAGCTTTGAACCATTCCCACATGTCCTCTCACTGGATACAGGGAGAAGAGCTCAGCACCTCCCTCTCCACCTCCTCTCAGGAAGCTGCAGAGAACAGTAGGGCTGCCCCTCAGCCTCCTGTTCTCCAAACTAGAGCAGCCCAAAGTCCTCAGCCACTCCTCACAGGACATGCCTTCCAGCCCTTTCACCAGCTTTGCTGCCCTCCCTCTGGATGGATTCAAGGACCTTCACATCCTCAGACGGTGAGGCCCAGCACTCAAGGTGAGACCACACCAACGCAGAACACCACAGGATAGTCACTTCATTTGACCAGCTGGTTCTGCCATGTTTGGTGCACCCCCAGGTGGGGTTTGCGCTCTTGGCTGCCAGGGGACACTGCTGCCTCACGCTGAGCTGCTGTCAACCAGCATGCCCAGAATTCTTTATGTAGGGCTGCTCTCCAGCCACTCCTCTCCCAGTTTATACTTGTACCCAGTATTACCCCACCCTAAATGCAGAATCTAGCATTTGGACTTGTTAGTTTTCATTCCATTAATCACAGCCCAACGCTCCAACCTATCTAGATCCCTTTGCAAGGCCTCTTGTCTCTCAAGAGAGTCAACACCACCTCCCAGTTTGGTATCATCAGCAAACTTACTAATGGTGCATTCAACTCCTGCATCCAGATTGATGATAACAATGTTTGACAGAACTGGCCCCAGAATTGAGCCCTGAGGAGCACTGCTGGTGACCACTTTTGCCAGATGTAGCCCCATTCATTTTCTCATTATATAGATATATCTTGAGATTCACATGTAAAATAACGTATATATTTGTATGTACATATGTAAGATTTTATTTCACTAGCTGTATTAATAAAATACTAAATACATCAGAAAGCATCATATTTCCCTAGAATAATGATCTAAACCTGATTTTCAACCTCAGAATTACCTCCAGTTCTGAGGGTTTACAAAAAAATATTATGGAGCTTTGGAAGTTTAACATAGTGGAATGTAAAGCCTTTGTAGTAAGGTTCTTGAAGCCAGTCCAAGTTTTTAGTAATTTATAGGTTATATGTTGAAAAAAGTTGGAAGCCAGCTCATCATTCAAACTCTGTAAATTAATCAACTGTCCCTGACTAGTTTCTTGTGGACGCTTTTTCATTACAATCAACCTTCCTTTACATATCAAGAGAGACGCTGAACTTTTGTATGCCAGATGGGCAAATTGACAACAACACACACTAAGAAAAGTTTGTAGTCCTGTAAGACAAGAATTGTAATCTCCCTGTCAATCTGGCAAGTTCTACAATACTTTAAATTGTCTTATCTATATTAGCTGAACAAAAATCAGATTATCATAAAACAGGTAGAACTGCTAAAGTTGTATGTTATAACAGTAACTTTATCTTTACTTTGATGTATTTTTTTGAAACTAAAAACAACTTCAAAAGCCAAAAAGCACTGCATAGATAGAGAAAAAATAATCTTGATGTTTAAAATACAGTTTATATATGTACTTTGAGATTTAAATAACCCATATAACAATTTTAACTCAAGCCTTAAGGAAAAAATCCATTTAAAGATCTCTAAATTTGTTGAAAGCATAATTATTCCTGGCAAATTCAAAATTTCAAATAAGTTTTAGTTATAATGTTTTGTTTTTCTTAATTTCAGTCAAATTTCTTCATTCTATTAATTTCCAGATTTTTATAGTGGTCTGAATAGTTTATTTTTAATGCAACAGTTGAACAGAGGTTGCTTAAATAGATGCAATTTTATCAAGTTCCTGCTCTGTAGTTCCAGGGTGTTTACAAAAACAAAATTTTTGAAGTAGCATCCTACAACAGGCAAGAAAGAATTCTTCGCCTTCCGATATACAGACAGTTGCTTTAGGATATATCAGCCAGCCAGGATCACGCGTGTCTGACTTGCATAACACTTGCTTTAAATGTAAATAAATCAAAACTAGGTTCAGTACACAATGTTATTCATCTGGGACATGTCTTGGGAATGTCTAAGCAGAGGTCTGGGTTATTTTTCCCCTAAGTGTCAGTGAGTGACAGATCTCAATGACACCCCACACTATTTTTCTACAGGGAGTACCAAGAAGTAGAAACACACAGACTTACTATGAATCTTGACATCTCTAACAGTCCCAGGCTATCACATCAGCCCCTTCAGGTTATTTCAATTTGATCTACATATCCATGAACATAAAAATCAATGTGTCCAATGGTCTAGTAAAACATTCACCCTATCCTATGCCGTCTTTTCTTTTCCGTGAAGTCCAGGCGTAAGAGGCACGGTGACCCTCAGAGCTATGCCGTTGGGAACATATCCATCTTGGGAAACGAGCTCTCGTCCTGAACAAGTTAATAGGTATCATCTATGAAGAGACCTTTCCCCTTGCTCCTTCTGCAGTGGCCTAGGCCTTGCTATAGGAAACATCGTAGATATTTGCAGGCGTTTTTATAGGAGCCACATAGACATGGAGTAAGTGTGTGAGTGGATACTTTTAAGGCTCTCAAAGGACATATGATACTACCATCAATACCCAAGACCAATACATACCTTTTCTGGTATAATCTCACCACATCATTGAGGCTTCAGTTTACCAACAGAAAGTTTCAGAACATTTCAATGACCAAGACAAATATGGATTGGTACTAGGAGAAAAGGCTTCAGTATTGAATATTAGATCCACCACACTATTTGCTATATGGGACCTGGGTTTCAAAGTCCTCTGAAACTAGCAAATTTTTTTTCTATTATGGCAGTGAAGTTTGACAAGATTTACAGATCTTCTGAGGGAGTCATAGAAAACATAGCATAGAAGAGAGACAGCAATGTTGAAGATAAGCAAAATGTTTATACACCTGACATATTCCAGGTATATATAAACACACTCTACTTATGTTTGGAGGCTGCTGAAACAGCCCTCCAAAAATGCAGCTTACTCACTGCAGGGCCAGAGTAAACTTGGAGCTATCCAGAATAAACTATGGAAATACAAACAAAATAAACACTTGTTTGACAGGGAACAAAGATGAAAATAGGTACAGGTACAAGTCCTAATCTGAGATCAGATGGTACACTTACACTAACTTCAGATGCTTACAAGATCAGAGGAGGCATTCAGGCCTGGAAATCAAGTGTTGCACACTACATGCTATGCCCTTTTTAATTCATATTTTAAAGTGGCAAAGTTATTGAAATATATAAGTATCAACACTTAAAATATTTAGAGAAGTTATTATGATTCAATTGTAATTTAGTGATTAGTTATAAAACTAGAATTTAATTCCAGTCAGAATTTAAATATCAAGCGTCAGCTATAACATAATACAGATTATTATAGCACGTTTGCTTACTATATCAGATTTAACAACTACCAAACCAAAACAATAATCGCAGATATTTCAATATTATCCAAAATACACGCATTATCTTATACACAGAACGGCTAGTGCAGATGTAGAGTACCTTTCCTGTATACTTTAGTTTATATTCATCTACAGATGTGCCATCCCCACCAATTTCAAGTGTAATTGGCTGACCAACAACAAGGCAGCTCTGTACCGCAGCTCAATTCAGAAAAAAAAAAAAAAAAAAAGAAGAAGGGTTTGAATAAGTTAAAAGAACCAGAAAATTCAACAATGTGTCACAAATAGAGAGGTCATTATGCCTGGATAACCCAGGATATTAACAGTTGCAGAAAGTGAAACACTATCCACAACTTAGCAGTCAATGAGCCCTGCTCAGAACCAGTGATCTTCTGTACAACAAGGGTGGCATTTTACAGTTCAGTGCGAACTGGAACAGACCCTTGATATCTTCATTTGTCCTTTTTCTGTGCATATTTCACAGTGCAACGATTTAGGGTCCATAACGTGTCACTTGTTATACTTATAACTGCAGAGTTTACTTGAAATATGTATGCACAGAAAAAAAAAAAAAAGAGTTCAGTGAACTGCAAAGATTGCAACAAATCTATAGTCTTTGAGCCAACACAAAGTTTTACTCCAAGTCTGCAACAATGCTGGTTAAACATACCAAAAGTCCAGTTTGAACTGCTTTTGCTTCCAATGTGGGCATTTACTACAGAAGCAGATCACTTACAGCTTTGTTAGACATCAACAGCTCAAAAATATTTGTTAAACTCCACTTTAAGACAGCAATGGCTATATTAATATCATTAAAGGATTTTGGTTTCAACATTTTACTATGCTGGCTGTAAGGTAAGAAAAAAATTAGGAACTGAGAGAATTGTTTTATGAAGGACGTTGTCAGTTACAATGATGTCATCATTGCAAGTTTCAGTCCATAAAAAGTTTCAGTAGAAAAATGCCACTAACAGCTTCATATTCTAATATCAATATTGGGAATATCAATAGCTTTTCTATACATATTGCTATACACATTTTCTGCTTGTATGTCTTCCTGCACAACCATAAATAATACTTCTGACCCACTGATTAAGAGATACCTTTACAAAGATATCAGTCTGCAACTGTTGTTTATCATTTAAGAGAAATCTGTTGTATTAAGATAGCTTAATATCTGGAAGTCTCAGACAACACTGTGGTACAGACCAGTAAGAGATAATCAAATGATAATTGAAGTTTACCTGTGTACTATAGAGTACCAGCAAAACATTATTTGGTTCAGTTAAATATGAAAATATTTATTCATCTATGAAAATAGATGTTTCAGCAGCATATCCAAAAACTGGACTGAATGACACTAAGTTCTGATATAGCTTTGTATGTGAACTTTCACAGGTGCTGCATTTTCTTCTGCTACCTGAGGCCAGAAATGGAAACACCCTAAGATAAGTTTTTCCTGAAATGCTGGCTTGACTGCAGTAGAAAACACTGGAAATAATAAAGAGTGCCAGTTTCATGAGATTTCCACACAAAGCATTTTCAGGTGGATTCAAAGGAGGTTTCAGACAGTCCTGTGCTTACTTAACTGAATTTCTGAGGGTCCCATGTTCAATCTTGGCTTCCAGTGATATGCTTCATGTATAGGTTGCTTGTTACAACTCAATAAATGTTTTCATGCAAAAAAAAAAAAAGTCAGGTGAACCTCAGTTAAGCAAAATATTAAGGTGCTAAGGAAGGTATACATTACCTGAAAGAATGAAAAAACCAAACCCTAAAAAAGGCTTTTAAGTTACAAATATTAGTATTTCCATTAGACAAAGACCATCAGTCCCTACTCAAGTGTGATAAAGATAACATAGCTGGAGAATGAATTGAGGCATTATGCTGTTTATCTTGGAACCATAACAAGACCTATATTGCAGGACAAACTCAAATTTAATATAAATGGCCTATTAAAATACATTCAATTAATTTTTGCCACACAGTAGAATTAGACACTTCAGTATATGCTTATTTCTTTGCAGTAAAAGAAAGAAAAGAGGTTGAATTTACATCAATTCCACTTAGGTGTATCAGTAAGATCTGAATAGCAGAAATGGGTAAGTTTAACTAAACTCTAAATCACTCAGACACATAACTTAAAGTGTAACCCCCTCCAGAATGAGCTATTTGTATAATTTGTCCTGTAATTCTTGACAGAAAGCAAAGATCCATATAACAGTTCGTGTAACACTATCCCAGGCCAAACCAGCTAATTGGGTAAATACTCCTTCTGCTGACTGAATGATGTGCTACTTACAGTATCGCCATCTCTTCTCAGATAAATCTGCACAGTACAAGTAGTTCACATTTAGCGATAAAGTTGGCAATATGCTAATATACTTGATGAGTGCGGAAAGGCTCTGTTGTTGCCAGACCTTTGACTTGAACTTGATAGGGCTGATTTGGCATTCAGTGACTGGTGACATTCATCAAGAGGTGAAGCTTCACAACAAAGACAATGTGGTGGAAGCAATTAGCATTCAGAACATCAGTAATAGCCTAGTCACATGCCAAAGACCTAAGCAAGGCCTTAATAATATCTGGTATTGTAATACACTTTAAAAAAAAGCATATCACAAGACTATTTTAATTTTATAGTGATATGTCACCTGTTTTTCATGACAAAATATTTTAAAAATATACTCTAGTTTTTTACTTAATCCAAGCTGTACTGATCTTCACATATTCCAAGACATTTCTAAGCTTTCTAAAAGGTTAAATATATTTGTTTTCAATTAAAGTGTGCAACAAAGCAACAAAAGGCAGTTTTTTCCTTTTCTTCAGAGGTCTGGAATTCTTAGCATTTGTAATTTATGGCATTAGGTTATGCTATATGGTTCAGGGAGTGAGAGTCAAGAATAGGACAGCAGTACTAGCTTCTTCCCCCCACCCCCATTTTCCATCCTCTTCAACAGGATCCCTGCCACAAAATAAAATTATTACTCTAGGCTAGCCAATAACTTGGGTTCAGCTGTATCAAAGACCCTGACTCTACCCTTTTCTCCAGAACCTGAATATGAACTGTCATTTGAATATGCTCCCTCTGCTGTTAAGAGAACAGAAAACCAGGAATAATTGTTGACTCTGAAGGCCGCACAGTTAAAGGTACATCAGAAGGAGCTGGTTTACCCCATTTGCACCGCAGCAGAGCGGGAAAACCACAGTGAAATGCAGGATCACATCAGCTCCACTGTTTCTAGAAAGTGTTTGATCAAGGAAATGCTTTTGTAAGCCTTTGGTGACAAAGGAAAAGAGACTAAGTCACAGGATCATTCACGTTGGAAGGGACCTTAGGAGTTCTACTCCAAAATCCTGTTCAGAGCTAAGTCAGCACTGAATTCAAACCTATTGTTCAGTGCTTAGTCCTTTCAGGTCTTGAAAACCTCCAAGGATGGAGATTCAATAACCCTTTTGGCACCTCGGGTTTTTCATTGCTTAATTATCCTTAAAGGGAATATTTTTCACCTTAGATCATTAAACTTCCCCTTTCAACCTATGACTATGTCTTTCATTCTCCCACCATGGATCTCCAAAGAGCCTGGATCCATTTTACCAGTAACCTCCTTCTAGGTATCAGGAGGCTGCTATTACATCTCCCCAAAGCTCCCCTACTCCAGGTTGAACATGCCTACTTCTCACAGCCGCTCTGCGCTCACTCCAGCCCCTTGACCATTTTGGTGGCCCTCCACTGGACTCAAGTTTACCAACGTCCCCCTTATGTCATTCTTTGTTGTACAGTCTAAGTACATATATAGCAATTGCTACAAGCAGTAAATCTCCCACATAACCCTGTAGTAAAAAGGTATAGAAAAATAAGAACAATCCAATTCAATATGCAAAAAGCAGAAGTACATAGCCTCTACTGTAATTTTCTAAAAAAAACTTTTATGAACTTCATAAAAGCCTATACTATTTCTTGCTAACTAGCTGATCTTCATACTATAAAATGGATTATTAAAACTATACAGATAGCTTGTTTCCTGCTGAAAACCAATTGTTACAGAAGTTTCAAAATATCAGTTTGCTAGTCAGGAAAATTTGAGTGGAAATAAAAAACCTGCTATTAAATGATGTGACAATGTAAAAAATCTAACCTATATTTTGTTCTCCAATGAAATGTGAGAGGAACACAGGGCTGAATCACAGAGGGAAAACCCCTTAAGTGAAATCTAATCATCAAATCCTGATTTTGAACAAGAGATAGCTGGAATAAAAGCCTGGAATCAGTGAACTTTGCACTGGCTGGCACCTTCTCTAGGCAAACTTACTGATCTAGGTAATTTGCCAGAGCATCCGAATAGTTGGGAAGGGGTATTTTAGGTGAACCAAGTTTAAAATTAGATAGGAGCGGTAACACTTACAAACACATCGCTTAGTTCTGTTGTTCAAGAATCAACTGGTATTCAGTTATTTTTCTATTCCTTATTTACAGGTTATTCATAAGGACAGCAAGTTGCATTAAATTCCAGTATTATTTTCAACCATGCCTTTTTCAAGGCAGGATTAGTTAGAAGTTTTCAACTGTGTCTTTACTTTTCTTACAATGACTTTCTGTCATCAGCTTACACTTCCCTGACCACAAGGCTTAGCCACTATAATTCCCTCCAAGCACAGTAAAGCTTTCCCTGCCTCTTGATCAGACTACAGGGAAAAAACCAAAACCAAGCACAAAAGCCAACTTCCCCTGCCTCCTCCAAGTACTGGCTCAGCTTTCTCTGCAATATTTTACTTCAAAAAAAATAAGCGAGAGGCTTATTTACACTAGAAGCATTTTGAGATTATTTTTTCCTCATGGTGACTTGTACAATCACTATACTGGCAAAATTAAAGAAACTACAGGTTAACTCCTAATAATTAAAGTAAGGAATATTTTTAATTATATTATTTACATTTGAGCCTGAGAGGTCATTGTTCCTGCATGGTATAAATTCGCAGGTTATAAAATTCAATTCTTTGAAATTCAAATCAATCTAGCCTCTTCAACTTTGAAGTTGGTACCAAAACCACTGTTCTTGTCATGAGGGAAATACTTGAAATCCAGTGAAAGTGCAAACACGGGGGGGGGGGAGAGTCAGCTCTTGTTATTGCCCTTCCATGGGCAATTTCAGGCCTTCTACAGCCCACACTGGAGAGAAACATCAGAAGAACTGCCTTTCCTCTCATCTCCTCCTCCACGCTTGTTGGGAGCAGAGATGATCAGAATCCTTTTACATAAATGGCAACTCTGCATTAGAAGTGACACATTTGCACAAAGAATAACTGCGACAGACATTTCATTGTATCCTCCTCTTGTAGAATTAGTCAGTGTTTGCAAGACCAATGGAAGGGACAATATTTCTGTTCAGGTTGGTAATTTCCTGTTTGCTGTCCCAAAACCTAGCAGAACCTCTGCTGGGCAGCAGAGGTTGGAGCAACGTGCATTGTATGGAGGAAATTCAGTCTTCAAAAAGAAAGAGCAACTAGTTACGGGAAAACAGAATTAGCACAGCTCAGTTTCCTAGGGATTTACGACTTTGAGTTGGATTTGCAGTGTACAAGTAGGCAAGGTGAAAAACTACATTTCAACAGCTCAGCTGTGAGACAGTTCCTCCTTTTGTGGATTCCTTGGTACCTAGTTAGACTTGTGCTTATGCTATACTCTTTCTACCAACCACTACATTTTGAGGAGACTTGAATGACTAAGTATCTTACCTGTTATATTTCACACTGAAGTGACTTCATGATCTTAAGAAAAAAACCAACACAGGAATACGGAGACAGAGGTACACTCTGTTCTTTAAGGAAACCAAACCAAAAGTATCTAATACGTAATATCCTATGAAACTTTGATGAACTTTAAGCTATTACAACATCAGCCTACAAAATATGACTGCAGTACTTTCACACAAACAAGTCAGACTGCAAAGCCTGGTTCAGATACCCATATAGTTTATGTTCATGGCTGATTTTTCACACTGTCACAAAACAAAGCATCACAGCCTACCGGTACAATATCTAGTGATCAGCCATATGTTAGCCAGAGGCCTGAACATCAATGGTACTGATAGCTTCCGAGGGCATTTTCTCTGGAAAACGTCACCATCGTTCTCTCAGTGGCAAAGGCACAAAACACCTTGGGATCAGTCTAAACATATCAAGACAAATTAATGTTGTTATACTTACAATTTTACTCTTAAAATCAAAGTACGTCTGTTAATACAAAGTATACTTTGGACTTACAATGCAAAGCTATCTTTCTGTGTATATGTCTTCATTTTTTAAATGTGAGAATTACTAAATTGGCCTACTCACACAAGGGATGAAGAAAAATCTGTGAAGCATAGTAATATTAATAAATTAATTTTAGGTTAAAAGTTTTAACCTTTCAATATTTCATTTAGTGGCTGATCATAGATCAACTCCCAGGAATACAGAGACATCATGGTTATGACAGCACGTAAAGAGTCAACATCATGCTCCTCTTATCCCACTTCAAATGTTTAAGAAAAGCAGAACCAGAAGAAATAGCATCCATAGAAAAGACTGGCCATCAACTTTTTTTGGGGACTCCTAACTTTCTTTAAGCATTTGTAAGACAAAATACAAATTCTCCTTTAATAAAACGATAAAACTTAGAGATGCAGAGAAGATTATAATGCATCTAATAAATGCCTACAGAATAAGCAAAGAAATTTAGAGAATAAAAAGGTTTTGTTCTTTATTTAGCTAAATGAAAGTTGGTAACATTAAAAATATTAGAGGGGGAACTTCAATAAAGAATGCTAGTACAGACAAATCAATATTGTAGATAATGTAAGGTTATTAGCCCTCTAATTTTTTATATTGACAAACTAATTCTAATAACTATAGTTTGACAAGGTATTCATAGTAAAGGGCTAAAGCTCTATATAAGGTGTTTAATTATTAAATGAACCTCAATTATTTTCATCTATTATGGTTTCTTCTATTCAAAATACCTTGACTGAATGGTTATACACAACATGCAACAGCACAATGGAAAGTCAGACTTGAATTATCCATAGTACACTGAAAATTTCCCACTATGAAAGAAATTAGTAGCCCTTGCAAAGAAGTTTAAGTTGTTCCACATTTTGCAAAAGATAAAGAAAAGAGAAGGGTATGGAATAATTCTTCTAAAACTCCTAGCAGAAAGAGAGTGCTGAACTCTACCAAGGCAATAGTTATTTGTCAAAAAACTCAACTCTTCTCCCCGCCCCCCAACCGCTCCAAAAAACCCCAAGCAGCTGATAAAATGCTGAGAGATTATATTAGCTGATGTTTTTCTATCCCAACTTGCTGGTTTAGAGATGATCTTTCTCAACAGTAATAAAAGAACAACAGGTTGTAATTGTCAGGGTTCGCTACAATCCCAGGCTTATGCACAAGGATTATACGTCCTGAATTCTCCTCTGCTGGAGAGGTTTTACTTGGCAATAAAAGATTAAAAGTAACAGCCAGGGGCTCAGCTCTAATACCTAAACCTGAAGACATTTTTAAAGCATATACAGCCAGAACATGCATCTGAGTCTTTTCCCTTTTAGTGTAATCCTCTTAGTGCTTTCTGTACCCCACTGAACTTTGAGATTCTGAAAATAAAAATACTGTATCTGACACCTTTACCCTGAATTTATCTTTAAAGAGTCCCTCTTGAAGATAGCACATTACAATTGATAATACAGTGTTCATTCCAGATGCAGAACTGTTGGATTCTTTCATCTTGTTTTCTAATAGCAAAGCCACAAGATAGAAGCACAATTTCTGGTTTTAAGTTTCTATTAGCTGTTCTTTGCATTTTTACAGTATATCTGCATTAAGAATATTCAAGTGTTCCTGATCATAAAATGGCTTTGAGACACATTAAATCACTGTAAGCTTATAAAATAAATAGTGTTTATTCATCATGTAGTGGTTTTAAGTTGGCTATTTTGAAAAATAGCTAAGCGTATTACTATTCTGTTGCCAAAATGAAGTTGGCTAAAACTCAAGTCTTCAAGTTAGAGAGGTACTAATTGCTTCTAGCTTCTTCTGCATGCACCCTTCTTGCATCCCACCAAGAAAGGGAACTAGCAGTTCCAGTGTGTCTACCAAGTTGTATACAGTAACGGAGCCAGGTCAGGAATTTATCCAGAACTGATTGTGGTGCAGTGATCATAGTGGCAAACTGCTGCATAAAGACCCTCGAACCAAAATTATTTAGATTCTTAGACAAGTTCCCTGGCTTGTCCATTGCCGAGTCAGGAGTAGCTGCAGCAGTGAGGTTCATCTCCATTCACTTCAGATGTCTGCATCTGAGCCAATGATGAGAACAGTGCACAACCGGAGTGCAATTCAGGAAACCCACCTAGAAGTTTACTTTAAATTAATAGCTCTTTACAGATGTGTACTCAACTCTAACTATAAAGGTAGTCTAGATAACTCAGAGCAGATAACTACTTTATACTATATATGTTACCCATCCTAGTTCACTATCAGCTTCTTAGGGATAAATTGCCTCTATTTTATATAAGTAGAAAGTTTCATCTGTACCTAAATACCCAAGTATTCAGTTATTAATGCATTTGATTTCATAAGGTAATTACTTCTGCATGGAGACTATGTAAAAAAAATTATGGTACCAGAATAATATTCTAAAATCTTATTTTACATAAATGCAATACAAAGATATGCTTCCAGTATCTTTTCCTATAGATATGTTTGACTTGCATTCACTTCCAAATCTTACACAAAGAAATATTGTACAAATCTTCAGTCCTTGGAGGGTGTCAGTTTATGGTACATCTGTAAAAATTAACACAACTGTAACAGGATCCTGCTGATCCACAGGTCATACAAGGAAATTCAAGATCTTAAAATGAAAAAAAACCCCAAACCAGGAATTGAAACTCAGATACATAAAATAACTAAGTAACATCAGCTTTATTATGCTACAACAAAAATTAATATACTGACCTTCTACTGCATATAACAGCTTTTCATGTCAACCCTAGCCAAGCTATGAAGCACACGTTAGTCTGTACCCTAGAAGTTTTCTGGGAGTCCTGAACAAGTTTCCCAACTAAGGGTGAACAAGGGCAAAGAGATTGATTTTCAGAGCTTTGGCAAGGACATATTTTCTTAAACAAGTGTTTTCTCGTAAGAATTCCATTTTGGCCTGATATTATTATTTAGAAAACACTAAATGTACCAGTAAGACATAATTAAATAATTTCTGATAACATAAGTAATAATAATAATCATAAAGTTGAAGTAAACCAAAACAATAAAAAAAGGACACAGCTTCCACGCCATCCTTCCAGTTAAACTGGAACAAAGAAGAAAGAAATCATCACCTAATTCTGTTTGTGCTCTGACCCCAGATGTAGCTTAAAACAGTCCTCAAACTATTGCAAACAATCAGTGATACTGACTCCAGGGATTATGAGTCTAGTAACGTTCAAGACATTTTCTCTTCCGGCTTCTAACACACCATCCAAATTGCCAGCTCTAGAGAGGAAGATAACAATGGCAAACCAGTTTTCTGGCGCCATGTCTCCAGGGGAATACATGGTTTCCTGCAGGCTTGGAATTTTGCCATGAAGTTCACCAATGGGCAGATTTACCCCCAGTATCTGTAACCAACATCAACTGATACACACTCACTTTCCTGAAGTTTCTACTCTTTCCCTGTGAAAAGTTCATGTTATCCTATACCAATATAGAAACAGAAATAAAGTTCATCCTGACAGATGTATTCCTGAGGTTTTCATCATCATGGAATCAACTTCAATTCTGTACTCCCGGATGTCAGCCATCCCGCAGGAAAAGCTGTGCGTTCACAGGAAAGCACTGCAGACCTTATGGCACCTCGGCAAAACTGGGCATGGGAGAGATGATGGAAGCACACATTGTGACTTTTTATAGATGCACGTGAGCATTATGTTAAATAATTGTATAAAAACAGAACTTGTGCAAACCTCAACTATCCATCAGAAAGCCAACCAGTGAGCAACAGCATTGGAAGACTTGAGAAAGCTAAATTTGGGCTATTGTTGTAGATCACTGACTTTCTTGTCTAGTACTTCAAAAATTCAATACATATTTCCATGTAATAATGGAAAAAAATACTAATTCTGCAAAACATGTATTTATATCCACCTGTTCTGACCACATAAGCATTCTCCTTAAATTGAATGAAGCTACTCCTATGTTTACTGTTGACTACTTGGAACTTGGATGTACAAGCACTTAGAGGATCGAGATCATACAAGGGACAAAAGTGCACATAAGGCATTAAGAAACCTAATCAGCTTCGGGTTTAGCATATTGACAATGTTTACTTAAGACACATTTTAGCAAATGTCACAAGTGTCCTTCATTTTTATTTCAATTTCTAGTAAGCACCGAATTTAAATAACCTACTAAACTTTTGCAGACAGGAATGGAGATGGCATTGCTATTTATTGTAGGACACATCCTATTATAAGAAGGATATAACAGATTAACTAAATTTTGTACCTATTGAAACCACAAAGAACTGGTGATAACCATGTGGCACAACATGACTTATCAATCAGGCTATTTCTGGGGAGATACACAAGGCTAGCCTTTCTATGTTAATTTTTTTAAAGTCCCTTTCCCTAGGCCTATAATAATTTTATTATTTTGGAGAATTTTGACAAAGCAGGAATTAATGCACTTGTCACACCAAATCTGCAGATGAACATTAGAATTCAGAAAAGTTTATTTATAAAAACTGTGAAACCACTGTTTTCAGCTGCAGTCACTGTCAAAGGTCAACCTCAGAACACAATTTAAGGGAGACCTAGAAATAAAAATAACATCAAAGCTGACCTTTGAGTAAAATCAAACAGCTGCAAAGCCAGTAATGAGATTATATATACATAGACAGTAAATATAACAATGAATGTTCTGCAGAGTGAATTAAGGCAATACTAAACACCTATATTACATTTTACATTGGCCAGAAAACTAACAACCTCACAGCTGCTCGTTGGTATTAGTTCAGGTGTGTCTCCCTCATATACTAACTTTCTCAGCAGCCAGCTTTTTGTCTTTAACCTATAGGTTATAAGGAATAATTCAGTGTGATTGGTATCTTAGTACTAACTTTTATATTGGCATAAATAAGAACTGGTTGGAAAGAAAGATGTTTGAACTACACAGATGTCTTTACACTGATGATAGAGGTGGTGGCTGGTTACTCTTCATGATTTACAAGCATTATAAATGTCTTAAAATATTGGGAAATTATGCATGTTTTAATATTATTTTCCTGAACTACAATGATGAAATATCCATTGAAGACTGTTACTGGTAGATGATCTATTATACAGTTATATATCTGAAAGCATTCAATCTGTTAGAAAATAAAAGCAGGAACAGAGTCACAGCTAGGATAAGTATTATTCAGATAAATTAGAAAAAAATAATTTTGCATGTCTTTTCCTTCAATATTTTCCACTGCGTACACTTTACATTTTGGACATAAATGGTTTCCACTACACCGGCATTTACCTTCCTGTTGTCCATTTGGGTATTTCAGGCAGATAATCAGAAATCAAGGTTAACAGTTTGGGGGCTTCTTGGGGTTTTTTTTTTTTGGGGGGGGGGGGGGGGGGGAAGAGGCTTTTTGGTTGCTTTTCACATCTTTTTTATTCCCTTGGGTTTATTTGGTCTGTTTTACTGCAGGGGTATTGAGAACAGCTCAACTTAAAAAACCAAACACTTTTAATTAACTGGTGAAATTAGCCAGTTGTCAGTTTGACTTTCTAATCAAAACTCTTTAATTGGCTGAAATACAACTTCATAACACAGTAAAAATGAAACACAGCCCAAAGTATGTAAAATAAGAGTTTAGAGAATGTATAAACTAAAACATGTGTTATTGCACAATACATTACTGTCCTAAGGAAATTCACTGATGGAGGGGCAGGGGGTAAAAAAAAAGAGTAAAACTGCTTTTGAAATCAGACTACTGTAACTATTCATTAGTAATAATCATGTACTAGGCCACCTTCCATCTTCCATTAAATTACAAACTAGTATGTTTTCTTGATTTAAAGCTGGTCATTTCAGCATGGATACAAGGCCAGCCAAAGCAATCCTTTTCTGATATATGAAATATAGTCAAATTGGCTCATATAAAGCAAGAAACTAAAAGGAATAATATGTTTCAGCTAGAATCCTTTTTGAACAATGACTGGAAGTTTTGCCACTGAGGGGTTTTTTTAAGCTTACTTTCCAATTTTAAATTAGTCTGAATTTACCTAGAATATCACTGAACATAGATTTAGCACAGGCATTTTTAAAAATCAATTATCTCAATCACTGGTGCAGTCAAACTTCCAGCTCACAGCCAGGCTTTTAAAGGTAACTCATCGCCTAAGGCTTTAGACAGGTGCCTAGTACCTTTTGAGAAACTGCAGAGTCACTTCATACATTTCATCAGATTTAAGCATTTCAAGGTAATTCTAAAAAACCCAAAACCAACAAATAACAGGTGTCTGATCCCGCTTTTTAGTACCAAAACCTCTTTAATTCTCAGTGTGCCATTTTCATTTAAATGAAATACTCTACAAGATTTAGTTTACTTCACTATTTTTTCTGTATCCTGAACTTGTTTTCATCCAAGACTAAGAAATTATTCTAGATTTGATCCTATTCTTCACTTTTATTTTGCTTCTGAGTAACAATGGAGATAATTAGTATATGATGCTACTCAAATTTAGGTATTCATTTTATATATTCCAGCCCAAACATGGTTAAATAGTTTTGGGGCTGATAAAACATACAATTAAGAAACTAGAATTATGAAAAGTATTGTTGCTAAAAATAATTTAAACCTATTCTAACAGGTAAAATTGGAACAATAATGTTATTTCCGTATGGCAAAAAGGAAAATCCACTTACAAACCTTTCTTGAAACTTCAGACCTCATACTTTCACTATAAAACACCACAGTCCTAGTTTTCTGAAGTTACTTATGATCTAGTAATACTGATAGCTTTTGATGTTCCTTCTAGGGATATGAAGGATATTTAAATATTACATGATATTAAACAAAAGTTTACGTAGCAAATTCTCTTTCACTGTTCCATTGACATATCACTTTCTTAAAGTTGTAATGATTAAGGGGTATTTTAATCAAGAATTTTTACAGAACCAATACCTAAATTCTGATTGTAATTTAACAGGTTTTGTGAATCAGATTAGAGAATCTTAATAAAAATAATCCTAAAAAGCCAATGCAAACAACAATGAATTTATGAGTCTTCACAACTAGTTTTAGACATGAGTCTACAACTTTCCTGTCAATATGGCCAAGTTCATACTTCAGTACGATCAAAACACAAACACAGCAATGAATCGATAGTGCATATACAGTTTTTATTAGGAAATCTGTAATTCTATGCAAAGAAAGGATATATCTAAGGAATTAAACACCCTCCAACCACAATGAAGATGTAACACAGCTTGGATGCATCCTGAGGATGGAAGAGAAAAAGCTTTGGTAGGCCAGTCTTTATAAAGCTTTACCAATTTAGCTTTCTTTCTACTCTTAGTGGTGCTTAAGAGGTTAAGACTTTATTTGTGAAAACAGAGGGAGAGAGCAGGGAATCATGTTGTCTGCAGCTTCGCAAGTCTTGCTTAAGATCCTTTTCAATTACCATCCATTTCTCCTTTAAAAAGGGACAAAAAATAGAGGAGTGGAAGCAGGTCAGGGCAGTCTGTGACAATGACAGTGTGATGGGCTTGGACCCCCTGTAGCGTTTCCATCTGCTATCATTAAGGTGACTATTCAGACATGAAAAAATCCCTCTTGCTGTGCTGACAGGCAGACATCAAGAACTATGACAAGGCATTAAGACAGAAAGTAGAGACAGAGATGTCATATTCCACAAACAATCCTGCCTCAAACAAGACCTCTAAAATTTTACTGGAATTTAAAATAAAAATCAGAGGGCTTTTACCTGGAGGTTATCAAACTTCCCCTCGCGTTAGTTTGACAACAAAGATATCGCTGACAGTTGCAAACACTTAGCTCTTACCTGAGTCTCTACCATAAGAAACCCAAGTTTATTTATTTATTCTTTCCCTTTTTGGTCACTTCAATAAAAGCGGAGTTTAATTTCTTGCCCGTTCTCATCAAAAAGCCGAGCAGGAAGACAGAGGCCGGATGATTTGAAGCGCGTGAAGCACTGAAGCCTTTGCCGAATCGCGCCAACAACGGGGGGGGTGGGAATCAACTAACAAGGCGAACATCCCTGATAAACCCGCTTTGAGCTCCTAAGCAGCGAAGCCGCGGGCAGGCGGTAATTAAATTAACGCCGAAAGGAGCCGAGGTGGGCGCGGCGCGTGTCCCGCTGCCAGGCGCCACCCGAGCGCGGCTCCGCACCGCCAGGGGGCGCGCCAGGACCGCGGCCAGCCCCGAGCGCGCGGCGGGGGAAGCCATCGGCTGCGGGGCGGGGGGGGACACACACACGGGCCGGGGGGGGGGGGGCCGGGGACACACGGGCCGGGGCGGGGGGGGGCCGCGGACACGGGGCTCCTCTGCTCGCCGAGCTGCCTCGGCTTTTAGCAGGAGAGCTCCTCTCCTTCCTGCCAAGCCCCGGATGATCAATAGTTTGACAATAATACCGCAAGCCTCATTTAACAATTTCCAACCGCGCCTCTTGGCTTGCCCTGCCCGGAGGAGCCCTGTCAGAGTGCCGGGGGCTCTGGCGCGGGGCACCGGTTCTTTTTCAGGACCCGATTCATAAAGTTGTTGCAAAGGGTATTTCATTTATGGACTTCATTCTTCCGACAGCAGCACGTAGCTCTCCAGCACACAGCACCAATACTTTACACTGTAAAGACGACTCTGAATCTTAAGTCCTCTTCCTTCTGACTAAAACCCAATTTCTCTGCAAATACTACTAATTCTTGAAGCATGGCTACATGTATTTCAGGTTTCTTCAGCCACAGTTCTGGTGCAAGCTCTCCTCTCCTGCTCTGTGTGCGCTCATGTTTGTTCCAAAACCCTCACATCTTCACCTTTGTAACTGTTTTTTAGCTACGTGATGAATCAGGCTAGAAAATTGATCTTTTGGGGGTTGTTTTCTTACAATAAAAAAAAAGAGGGGCAGTAATGCATGGGTAAAGCATCAGGAACAGAGACTAAAACAGATTTGTCAGAGGAAGAAAGGTACATACATAAATCATGCCCATCTTACCTACTCGCTCTCCATCACATCTTGCAGAAGTGCATTAGGAACAAATGCTAAAGGGGAAGGACGGTTAGGTAGAGCAATAGATAAAGTTGATATCTTATTTCCATTAAAGTTCTCATTTGAGCTCAAGAATGGGGGTGTATATATACACACACTTCCATATTTTTATATAATCCCACTAAATGATGGTAGGAAACTAAATACCAAAAGTGAACACTAGACACAAAACAATGTCTTCCAGACTGTTATACCAATTGCCTTGATATTCTGATACTTATGGATTAATGTCTATTAATCAGTTCAAATCAAACATTGAAGCATCTAATGATTACTCATGGAAAGATAAAGAGAATACCAAAATAGTTCAAGTTACATTTATTGTTCACTTACTCTTACATGCTTGTTCAATCTATAGCAATATAAAAAAATGCATTGTTTTAAATCTGAGGTTTTCTATAAACATGTTTAAGTTTATGGCATCTGTAATTTACATATGTATATATAAGAAAATAGAAGACTTCGGATAGCACATTTTCCCCTCATTCATTTGCAGAGGGAATAGAGGCATGACAATTTAAATTTCAGTAACCACTACAACTATTTCAGCCACCACTTTACAAGCAGTTCTTGCTTCATTTAGAAGAAATGAAACTGTAAAATTTAAGTCATCTAGTCTAAGCTGCAAATTCTCCAGGACTTTTCTATAATCTATAGGATGAGATAGGCACCTACCTGGGGCAATTCATACTGGTTTCAGGATTAACCAAGGCATTCTGCATCATCATCTTTCACTCTCCTTTGAGAACAGCCTAGACAACTAGTCTACATTAGATATTTCATTGCCATTGACAGACACTAAAACCCAATCAGCTATCAGTCTCTTAAATAAGGAGGACTGTAGCATGAATTTCAGTGCAAAGGTTAGTTTCCATGCAAAAATAAATATTATTATAAAGACGACACTGGAATAATGAAATATCTATGCCACATCAAATACAGAGGCCACAGTATCTTATTATTGAATAATGAGGAGCTTTGCTCTTGAAGCACACATGCAAGGCACATCTGTGCCTCCTCCTTCCTCCCTTTTCCACCAGTTGAGCTTATATGACACCATTTAAGGTCCCCTTTCAGGAAACTCCCAACAGGCTCTAATGCATCCTGTAACACATTTTGACAGAGATGGCCATCCCTACAAATGTCTCAGCAACAAACTATTTAAGAAACAGGAAAGGCATAAAAATACCCTTTCTCATGTCAAAATTGACAGATTAACTCTTAGAAATGCAAGGCTAAGGGAAAAACAAGTAGTTTTATTTAGGTTAATATTAAGTTAGAAAACAAACAGAAGAGAAATCTAGATGTATCTATGGGCATACCCTGGGGTTTTATGTTGTTTAGCACACCAGTATAAGAAAGATCTACCATAAAAGCTAGATTTCTTCCATGCTCTTAGTCAAGATTTCTATTAGAAATCCTTTCACTAACATTTGAAGTGTGAAACATCTCCAACGGGGGCCACAGGCCCAAGACTGGGCTTGTGAAAGTCCCAAACATCATATTTAAGCAGCAACAGATACAGAGGTCTTAAAGCTCTTCGGAATTTTGGAACCATTGAATGTGAGGACACTGAAGCTTTATCATCCAGCACTTACAAAGGTCTGCAACCCCTACATACCTTGACTAAGCCAGGAATGAAACCATGTTCCCTTTACTCTAGCAGGTAGTTTACCAAGATTGACACCAAGACCCGAGCTGAAGAGGACTGGATTGCCAAGCAGGTCACTTAAACCTCCAGAGACATACACAATTCATTATTGTATTCCTGAAGAAGGTGACTGAAGAGACATGAAGAGGAAGGGGAAATAAAAAATTTCCCAATGATGCTCATGGGAGGAAAAATATCTCCCCAATAGGAAGAGGTATGGGATTACCAAATGTCTCTATGCCTCCCTGCTAGACAAGGTTTACTTTTTCCACTGTGAATGTAGGATTGAAGATGCTAAATGTTAAAACGTTAGAAAAGAAAGATGAGTTTGCACAAACAGTGAGGGGGAAAATCAAGGGTATGTCAATAAAAGCAAATATACCAGCAAGGAAATTTATAGGAAGAGATAGAGCACGTTACATACAGAATAGTAAAGACGCTGACATGAACTTCATGAAACCATCAAGAAAAGATCAAAGTGTAAATAAGATCATAGGGGTCCTTTTTTATTTTCACAACTTGTTTTATGTTCCTTTTATGTGTGGAAGAAATAAATAAATAATCTTTTGTTTGAACTTTAATCAACTCTCAGACTCCAGGAACAAAAGGGCTTATAGGTAGCAATCCCTGTTGTTTCAACAAGAGAAACAAGGGGTTCCGTCCCCAGAGACCCCTACAGTAAAATGTGGGATCATTCATCTACAAATAATGTGTTTCATTGACACTGAGTGGTGCATTGGCTCCCTATATAAAGGAATGTTTAATCTAGCAGACAAGAGTAGAACAAATCAGGCATAATTTGAAAAACAAAACAGTATGTACTTGTGGGGTATTTTTTAAGTACATAGTAATATGATGGATTCTTTAATACACAAAAGCTGTAAAGTGTACAATCCTTCCCTTGGAAAAATATTGGTCATCAAGCAAACATTGAGACTTACATAGGAATCACTGGGCAAAATTCTGAGTATAATCACCTTTCTTGGTTTTCCGGTCTCCAAATTGAGCATCTGAGAATGAGGATTAGTATCTTAAAGCATCTAAATGTGTTCATATGAAAGGTATCTTTATTCATAAACTACCTTATCAATATCACATCATAGGCACGCTGTGTAGAGGTAGTCACGTGCTCTACCCAAAGAACTAGAGTAACTTAAGATTTAGTAGTCTAAGCTATTTGTCACTCCCCTTCAACTGAGATATGATAATCATTTGAGAGCTCTTGGTGGGTTTCTGTTCAGCGTGAAACAGGTTTGTCTAAGTGCACAGACCTTAACATCATCATCCCCAGCCCTAGCCAACCCAGATGCTGTTGGCAATCAATAGCAGTAACGATCTAGCACATAACGCTGTGTCATGCAACGTGACTTTGAGCAGATCTGTTTAAAAACAAGCCTTACACGAATGGCTTGCAAGAATAGGCTTCCGCTGTTTCCAGTACCGATAGGGCAGAATTGATATTAACAGTGACAAAGTTTAAGAATTTCTCTAGTGAAAGTCTCAGTAAAACACTGTAGGGGGAACTGTGCTGCAAAGTGAAGAATAGTGACAGGAACTGAACAATGGCAAAACATTGACAGAAAAAGAAACAACTTTAGATTAGGTAAATTGAATTTATGACAGATAGGCATTTTCACAGAATAATCCCTTGAAACAGTTCTTGGATTAGGCTATTCAAACAGAAAGGCATCATTTGTGGATGGAGTTATTTTACCTCAGACAGGTTATGTCAACTTCAGACATAATGATAGCATTAGTTAAGAAGCTCTCATTGGCTGGTCTTAATTTAGAGAAATAAAATTAAACTACAGAATTCACATAACAGAAGAACCTTTGTTTAATAAAACAATTATGAAAATACTAATTGCCTATTCTACAAATAACATTGTATTGATCTATCTCTGGATCTCTACTGGGTAGAAGTGTTCTGCCATAAACAAAAATGAAGGACGAGGAGAATGAAACAAAGAGATCTACTGGGGAAGGAACAAAGAATACAAGACATCACAAACGAATAATGTATTTTAAAAGTAGCAACTACTTGTTCTTTCTGATGTTACTGTGTATTTGTTGAATTCAGCAAGAAGCTGCTTTCAAGTATTTTAAAGTATGTATTTATAAAAATAAGTTTTGGACAAACTGAAAAAACTCTTAGAAAGCAAAGATAAATTTGTCATTAGCTTAAAGAGATTTTCAATAAAGAGTTCCAGGAATGGAGCCAGCTTCTAGCAGCTGCTTTCAAAGCAGATGAATTTTCAACATATAACAAGAATGATTGCTAACTAGCTTTTATGGATGATGTTGTTTCAATGCTGCCAAAGCAATTTGATTCAAATTTTAATTCTTTTATGGATCCATTAAATCTATTTTCAGTTGTCATACTTGAGCATAGATCAGATCAGTAATAGATTCTGCCAGGTTTCCCTGGAGCCAGTCCATTTTACTGATATAACAATGAACTCAGATTAAGGAAAAAGACACCTACTTACAGAAAATATGGAAATATTTGCACAGAAACAGCAGTCTGACCAGCTTTACAACTGTACTGACAATGAATCTATAGTTTAAAGACCTCTCTGCATGAAAGTTGGGTTATAGAATAGAGACTATCACAACTACCCTATAAGTTAATGCTCCCATCAAACTGGAAGAAAGTATATAGTTATCATGAAAGCATAAATCATTTGTCACTTTTGTACAAGCAGTTGCCAGAAAGGGCACAAAAGAAAATGCAATTGTTTTCAAAACTAGACATGTTCATCTGGATACAAAATTCAAGTTAATTTTCAAAGTGATATTGTATGACCATCTGGTTAGACAAGGAATAAAGATTTTGTACATGTTGTTTTCACCAAAAAATATGCCAGCTATGCAAGGAATGAGTTAAGATAACATGACAGGAGATAAATCAGCTGCTCTATCACTCCAAGTCACATTGATAGAAGCCAAGCCCATTATGTTCATTAACTACCTATGGAGTAGAAATGCCAACATAAGCCTGTACCAGGGCTTGAGCTCTATTGTCACTTGTCCTCAAAGAAGTCATGACAGTGATGTGCAGGAAGAATCTCTCAGATGCCTGAGCACAGGAAGTCATGCATCTCTACCTGGCATTTTATAATGTGAAATATAATATTTCAGATGTCTACACACTGTGAGGACAGCAAGGGTGATTTTGTCTTACATCACCTCACAAAAGATAGTCACAACCATGTCACAGTAGTTCCTCACATGTATTACATGCTCCAGTCTAGCAAGTCTCATACAGCTTGAGAGGGCTCTGGCTGAAAAGCAACAAGGTTGTCCAGCCTTAAGTCCATCCTTATCCAGGATCCTCTGCAGCTGAGACAAAATGATCCAAAGGATCACCTCCAGAGGGAAGATAGTGTGCGTACTAATCAACTCTGATACCTTCCAAGGAGAAAAAATATGAAGGATAGTCTTTTCTGAGACTGGGAAAAAGTTTTCCTTTGACAACAAATTTAGTTTCAATACAAGGGGTCTTTCACCCTGTCCTTCGCAACCTGTGGCTGGTGGAAAGTGTCAGGCAGCCAGCACCACAACATGCTTAATAAGTTCACTTCACATCATTCTTAAGGATGCAATCCTTTCAAAACACTTAAGCAATGAGAACAGAAGTTCTTGGCATTTGGCATAGCCAAAAGAACTTCCCTTTGATCCAATCCTTTAGCCCTTATAGGGGTAAAGGACAATGAAGATACAAATCACAGGCTTGGATCAAATACAGGTCTTGACAGAGAGAGTAAGAATTTGTACTTTATGACCTACTGCTAAAAAGTTGGAATAAAATCACTGATCTGATAAACTGAATGTTAATTGGAAGACCTCTTTTTCCTTCATATTCTAAGTAATAAAGTGAATGCATTGCTACAGTTTCCTACAACAGGCTAAACATAGCAATAGATATAAGAATAAGTAAAGAAAGCAGTGAAATAAATGATGAATGTAGTCAGAGGTGACATTAAAAAACCTAAAGTCTTTCCAAGAGGCTGAGTGCATGATCAGTGGCTTTTTTAAACATGAAGAACAGGCCCTCAGGTATTACTACCATGCCTCAAGATCCCACGGTACAGTGGAACAAAGGATCTGTGAAGAACAGCAGGAAGTCCACGCCAGCTGTGAGACCCGAAGCCAATGGGCGATGCTACTGGACAACACACAGGGCCCACACTAGCTCCTTCCAGCACCACTAAACCAACTGTTAAAAGTTCTGCCAAGTCTCACAGAAGGTGTTACACCAGGAGCCATTGAGCAGTACATGTTTCCTATACTACAGCAGAAACAACTTTTCATCCAGGTGCAGAGAAACCGAGCTATAACAACTGAAAAGATGGAGGGAAGGAGAGAAACAGAGATGAATCTGATCATCTACCCTTTGCACAACAAATGCAGAGATCAGCTGTTAAAAACTAGATGCAGAGGACTTAGAGCTTGAAGCAAACCACTTGAGTCAAATATGACTATATCATTGCTACAATGATCCACACACAGAGAGCTCGATAACCTTTATCATACAAGTTAATGAGATGATTCTTTTGAGAGAGGAAACTATTTGTTCATTCCTATTTATTTGTTCATTTAACTTTCCTTTCATATTACAGCATCCAGAAAGAACAAAAATTAGATATCCATTTACTGCTAGACAGATCTTAATCTATTTAGGAAAGATGTAGACTATTTTCTATATTTTTTAATGACCGTATGGTACAACAAAATCCAGACATTTTCAGTGTCCTTTCTGATTCAGAAGTAAATTTAAATACTTAATGCAGTCTTTAAAACATTCCTAATCTAGACCATAGCTACATGTTTAATCCCATTCTTACAGAATAAATTGATTTAAAGTAAAACTTGTTTAAGGGCCAGACTGGGATAGTTCTCTGAAAAAGGTTTGTCTGTAAATCACAACTAGTTTAAGATCAAAGTTGTAGAACTTAAAAATTACCTAAAACATAAGAGAAATATTAACTTTAGTCAGCTCAAGTAAACCAGTTCACCAAGTTGTTATGAACCAAAAAGAGAGGGTACCATCTACAGCTGCCAGTTCTCATGGATCTTTACTCAACTCCACTGCAAGCACACTGGAGTTACCAAGAACTAGTGCAAAAGAAAGTTCCCATTCTTGATGCAAAACAACACAAAACAGTTACCAAGACCACCCATAAAGTTTATCTCTGTATATTCTAAGAATAAAATGAAAATTCAAGCCTGAAGAACAGTTTACAAACTTCCAACATATTCAAGAACTAGAAAGTACGAGAGTGGGATGCAGAAAATTTATTTACTGTTTTAAGTATACACCACACACAACTCTATGTACACACACATTTCTACATGCATATCTGATCTAATTAATAAAAAATAAATTAGTGAAACTGATCTCTGCTTTTAACTGAAAGTCTAGATTCCTTCAGCTGTATGCTCCAAGCTGAACTTTTCACTTGTAATCTATGAGGGAGATTCAGGCCATTGGTGAGAAACACTAATCAAAGTGTATAGTCAATGCATAATTTCACTAGTTCAATAATGCCACCTCTTGACGAAAAATGGCAGATAACCAGTGCAAAGCTTGCTACACAAACAGTTAAAAAATTTTGGTGCTATACTACTGGTGACACTCATGTGTTTAGAATTCACCTAAACCAGAAGAATGCACCAAAGCATGACATTTTTAGCATCTCTATGTACTCAGCTATAAGTATCCTTTAATGTGATACAAAAATATTTTGTATGCAAATAAGAGCTAAACAGCCTTAGCATACAAACAAGGACCTATATTCCCCGTAGACATATGACATCATATCTTGACAGTCCACAGAAGTAAGCCTGGCACTTAATCTAACCTGCGAGTGCAAGCACAAAGGGATTAAAGCAGACTGTGCAGCACAGCACTTATGACAAGAAAGTATTGTGCTCTTCATTCATCTCTTTTTAAAGCATGGAATATGCTTCTTTACCTACAGTATGGTTTGGTCATATGCGATCTAATTAAGAGTCAGTCTGCACATATACAATGCTTGATTCAATGATAATTTAACATGGATAGCCAGACATGTCAGTTCTGTGGAAGTGGTTAGACAAGTATTTACCGGATACTTGAGGGGAAGGTGAGGGAAACACACAATGAAGCCAATTTTTTACTTTGCATCTGGTTTGCAATGTAATAAGATATAACCATGAACCAGAGAACAATGAAATAAAAATCAGAGGTCAAAATTGCACTGAACAATAAATAAGCATCTCGCCTCGCAACTCAGCTCTGTGTGCAACCATGTTTCCTCCCTCACCCTATTTTTCTTTAAATGGTTGACCCTGTGAGCTGTTAACCTCATGAATAATCCTTATATGGGACTTGTAAGGAAGTACTCTTGATTTCTGTAAGTGGAAAAAAGTCTTGCCAGGAAGAGTGTTGAACAAACATGTTAAGACTGATTGTTACAACACACAAGCCTGTTGGAAGAGATTTTGTAACCAAAATATATTTGAAGTATAGTTTTGATCGAAGACAAGCACATATGTGATCTCAAACAAAAGTTATTCAAGCCCTATTCCTGCTTGTACTAAAGTCAATAGCAGAGTTCTGCTGTGATCTATGAGTAAGTTCACAAGTGCGGTACTGAGATGCGTGTGGAATATATTTGATTCAATCTGGGCTTCTTATTCATAACATGAAAATATATTTGAGCATATTACAATATATACATCATAAGTACCTCAAGAGAGTACTAAAATAAAAATCAGAAATGTTGCTTGAAGTGATCAACAAAAGGAAACCCACCATCAAGTCTTCTGAAGACTAAAAACATTCATGGAAACAAACAAGTGAAGAAAAGGCTTCTGTCTGCTGAAGTTGCCTGTTGACAGTTAGTCTCCTTATGCAGTTTTGAGATTAAAACTACCACAAGTACTCTTCCTGACAGGGGAAAAAAGAGCTTTTGACAGACAATGTTAAAGTCTTCAGAAGAATGTGAACTCCATACTCAGTTCAGGTGAAACACAGAAGTACACTAAAGACAACGGTCATCCCAAATTTTAGAAAGAACTAAAATGTTGTATAAGTTGCTTCAAAAAAGCCAAACAAGATAACAATTATCTCTGTGATAGATAGCTAAGCATCCAATACATGCTAACAAGCAGGTGTTGTTCTTAAAAAGTAAAAAAATAAAAAGAAATTATTTTCAATGACTTATTGATGTACTTCAAAAAAACCCACATTTCTGTAACTCAAAATCATATACTTTGTTAGACAAGAAAAATACCTAGGTAGTGCTAAAAATGTTTCTTTCAAATATTTTAAGAACAATATGGAAGGCTGAGAAAGCCAAACATTTCAACTGACATGACTGACAATTATGGACTGAAAATACACACTGTGGTATATGATACTGTGCCTGCCTACAAGGCATATGGAATACAGTTCCACCTGACAGGGAGGTGGAACAGGCTTACTTTCACCATATTATAACTTACCTGAACAATTCTACTGGTTTAAGCCAATGGAATCAAAATTTCTAAAACTGACTCAAAAGTTCCAGAATTTCCAACAGTGACATAAAAAAGTAAAACCAAAACACAAGCTCAGACTTTTCATTTTGTTTCCAGTAGCACCTAGAGCCTCACCCCAACCCACATCCAGAAGTACTGCAACTCCTGAGGCAACAGGTGCCCTGATTTTTGCTTCCTTATATCACAAGACATTGGGAAACAGCTCCAGAAAATCCAAAGAGCACGAACCTGAACAGTGCAAGGTCAAAACTTGTTTTCTTACTGATCAGTCCAGGAAAACATAAAGCTAGCTACATTGATATAGATAAGCATATAGGTAGATTGGTAGGCAATATTTTAGCTTCAGCCAGCAGCTCCTTCTGAATGTCTCTGAAGAACAAAGTGTGATAATGGATTTGGTTTAGTTGCAACAAACATCCAAGAACAGGTCTAATTCCCAAGCTGTACTGCTATGGAGGTAGCCTGTTCAACCACTTCTAGAGAGAGAAGGAGAACTAAGGCAAACAAAACAACAAGATATTCAACGTGCAACACCTGGAAGCTCTAGGCCTCAAAGCTAATTGTTCCCAGGCTAGTCTTGACCGGCACCATCACAGACTTCCTGATTGTTACTTAAAATTTCTTACATCCAGAATATGGAAAAAACCAAAACCCAACTGTCAATTTCATTTTGAAGAACAGCTCACTTAATATTGAGCATTCAGAAAATTAAGAGAATCTCTTATTTCTGACCACAATGCCCTAAGCTGTAATAGGGAGTGAAATACAAACAGTAGTCTTTGTAGCATCACACCACTGCTGCACAACTGAGCTATGCATGCTTCCTACAGACTTTGCAGAAACAGCTGTCAAACACCACCAGCACAATTTGACTTGCTTCTTGTTTTCTTCTCTGGCAAAGGAATGAAAAATATGAATGTTTTTCCCCAATGCAAAGCCCGAGGTTACCAGAGCTTATAGTATAGCAAAATGCCATAATACACAAAGGAAAAATTCTAGGTTCAGAACTAGCCTTTCCTGGAAAAGATAGATCATATGGCAAGTTGATTTCTTGGGTGATAACAATGAATTCTATGGGGTTTCTATAGATGTATAACAGACCCACAGTACTCAGTACAGCAGCTTGCTGTAGGAAACAATGGATATCTGAAACTCGGGTATTCACCCGCTTTCTTTTTGTGAAAGAGCAAAGAAAGAAGGAAGACATCAGCTATGTTGTTAATGTAACAGAGTTCAAGAAACAAGAGTTAGAGTTATTATAGCAATGAAACTGCTGAAAGAAGCAAGGACAGGCAAAGCTGAAAAAAGTTAAGACATCAAGTTCCAAAGATGCCTCTAAGCTGTTCATAAAGCTGATCCAAACCTAGCAAAGTCAGCAAAGGGCCCTTATTCTCTTCACTTGAGCTTGTTAGACTCTCTAACAGGTCCCTAACACTCTTTTGGGCACTGTAAAGCAAACATTGCTGTGTAAAAATCATCCTGAATTATTTTAGTTCTTACACGGCTATCCACTAGGGCAGAGAGAATATCCATATCCGCATCTAAAGCGGATATGCTACTGATCAGAACTTCTTAGAATACTTGTTTGTTAGAAGCAAACATGGCTTAGAACAGGCTTATAGCTTAGAATATTAATAGATCTGCTAAAACACACTTTTTCTCATTAATACTATCAATGTTCAAGCAATTCTGTCAATGTTTTTAATGTTCCAGGAAAATCTACTAGGAAGTACTATTTAATTCCATGAAATTTGACTTTCAAAATAGGAGTTTAGGGGTATATGTATATATATACATTCTGCTCATTGATTTTCAAAACTCATTAGTGAAATGAATTGACAATTTCTATTTTACTAACCTAAAACAAAGTTAAAAAACTATTACAAACCAGCTCTAAGCCCCTTCCTCAAATTAAGAGCAAAAACACTCTAATTTGAACAAATACATTTCAGAATTCATAGAGATATATACAATGTCACCAAGCAGAAGCCAAGATTTTTTTGAAATCCAGATACCAGACCATAAAAGACCATCAAAACATACCTTACCTCAGATACAGATCCTACATTGAACTCCTATTTGCAGGAAGCTCTGTTACATACACACAGATACAAAAGACACCACTGTTCCTGCTTAGCCTGTAACGGTGGAGCAAGTCTAGAGGCAGCTGCTTGTAATTCATCAATTAACCTCCTCACCTGAGCGGTTAAATTACAACAGGTACTAAAAAGAGACGATGTTGATATCACACCGATCAGATTTTTCCTTACAAACCTACAGAAAGTATGGGGGGTTTATTGTTCTAAGTTACACAGGACACATAGTATGTGTGACTTCTGTGTATCAACCTATTTCTAATAGAGATGTATAGGTTTATTTTTATACCTCTAGAGAAAAAGAGACATAACCATATGCAGAACCGCATATGGGAGTGGCAAGTGTAAGGAATATGCACAGTTTTTTCCTCCCTTTATTTTGCATTTTATAAACAACCACATAAATCACCAGTAATTATACACTTATAATGACCTTTAATAACTGGAAAAAAACCCTACATTCATTATTTCCATAATTTGTAATTTACAAATTCTGTATTCACAAACAAAGGGCATACATTAAAATAAAAAGGACTACATAATTCTTTAACTCCCAAAGAAGTTATGTGTATAAACAATACATGTTTCTTTGAATATCATTAGCACATATTCTTCCAGCTTTCATTAAAATATTTTCAATATGTTTACACAGCTTTCATGCCATATTTTCATTGCAATAAGAACCAGATACATTCTTTGTGAATTTGGGAAGGACAAGTACATGTCTCAAACCAAAGAAGTACGGAAGTCTAAATAAAGTAAAAATCATCCCTACCATGCATTAAAAAATCAAGATTATTCTTACACGTCCTTTGAAAAAAATAAAGGTAGCCTTTCCAGTGGTGAAATGTCTATATTCCACAGACACAGTAACAATGTAGTTAGTTACAGTTTAAAATTTACATTCTCAGAGCTGTTAAAAATAGCTGATCATGTAAAATATGTAATCATCACCATCAGAATGTTAAATTTTGTAAACCATTAAGAAATGCTAATGAAATTAGCCTTCCCAAAGGGCAAATATCAGCAGGATGCTCAAAAGAAGGATACTTCCAAAAAGCCAGTCCAAATTCTCTCAACCCTGTTGGTTTCAGAAACTTCAGGTTTCAGAATTGCAAAGTGATACACCAGCTACATAATTTAAACATAGGACTACAATTATGGAGTTATTTGTCAGTATGGAAACAAAATTTTGTATCTTACTTGAAAACGTAAGCTTTACATGTGCTTATACAAGTAAAATATGGGGACCATAGCATGTTTGACCTGACGCCTCCAGCTGTCTCCATTTGTGTTCCCAACTTCATTTTTCATAAGTAATTGTGCATCTAACTTAAAGAAAATTAGATTATATATACCATTAGTTTTAATGGCTTAGAAGAAATAACCGGGACAGATTGTGCCTGGCAATTAGAGTTATAGCTTTGTATTGCATGGGCAATCACACGATTTCCCTATTCTATTTTACTGCAGAGTATGTATGTACATACAGAAAACCATATTCACTCAATCAAGGCAGCCACGAAATCCTGAACTGTATGAGATTTTTCAGGTTTATTCGTTCTACCTTTTGTTTGAAGGACATTGAAACATATATTGAAGGGAAGAGGTTTTCCAACAGCTCAAGCACAGATTCTTCATCTCTATTAATAGATTACTATACCTCTTCTTCTATTCCATTATTGATAAAAGACAGCAATTGTGAAAACACAAGACCTACAGATTCCTGCATATTAAAAAAAGAATATGAACATTGCGACATACTGCTCAATCCAGTCCAGCTGAGTCCCTGACACTGACCCTTGCTCCAGAAAGAGATGCAAAACATCCTTTACAGAAGCATTGGCCCTACTAAATTAATGACTTATTACACATTTTTACCCCATATTATGCAAACCTAGATTTTCTGAAGTAGTACAATAATTATCTGTTTGTTTTCAAACCACAAAGAGACAGGATTCAGTGATATCTTGCAAAAATGAGTTCTGGAAATTCATTAAGTACTTTGAAGAAAAAAATTGTAATGAGCCTTATTTTGGTTGAATCTCATCTGGTATATCTATTTTTTGCAAGTTATAACTTACTGGGGTTTTTATTATGTTCAGTTTTACTCTCATCCTAGTTGAGCCATAGTCGTCTTATTTTTACTTGAAATAAAATATTTGTACTGTTTTTGAAGACAAATCTTTAAGCCATCGGTATTTTTACTATAGCTTTGTTTCCTATCTCTGTGAAAAAAAAAAGAAATTTCAGATGGCGAAATTACAATATTTTGCTATAATTTTCTTTCCTAATTTTCTACAGTGTCAGAGTTGATTTCCTTTCATTACTCACATTTAATCCAGCCTATAGAGATTCCTAGATGACTTTACTGAGTAGTAACAGTCAATTTTTGAATCAGAAATTTTCAAATTGTGTAAGTAATGCCAGTGATCCTTTCCAATGTGTATCACATTTGCTGTTAATGCATTTAATTTCTTATCACAATTCCCATTTCCTTAGCTTTCTTAGGTTTCTCTGAACTTGTATGACTGATGTCTAGTGTTAATCACACTGAAAAATTCTGTGTCACTTTGGTATTTTTTTACATCAGGATATATTGTATCTTTTTTTTTTTTTTTCAAATACAACGAAGCATAAAGACATAGTAAAACATTTTTAGCATGACAAAAAGTGAGCAGTGGTATACTTTAGAGGTTCATACTTGCAAGTATTTGCACTCCCTCATGCACACATGCAAACATATATACATAAAAAAGATGCCAAATGTAATGCAGAGATTTGGGGTATAATGTTAGCCTTTTGCCATCTTAAAAGTATCTGTTATTATTTCAGTCTCAGTTCTCTGGTTCGCAACCATGTTTTCTGTAGAAAATAGAGCAGAAAATATTTTTAGGTACTAGAGTGATTTCATGACTGCTG
Organism: Balearica regulorum gibbericeps; assembly: GCF_011004875.1. Taxonomy (NCBI): domain Eukaryota; kingdom Metazoa; phylum Chordata; class Aves; order Gruiformes; family Gruidae; genus Balearica; species Balearica regulorum. The sequence continues at coordinate 63,201,713 of NC_046188.1, read as the reverse complement.
AAAATAGAGCAGTACAAACTCTTCAATAATGTTATTTGATATTCCTCTTGCAAATACATTTGTGAAAATAATATAAATATTACTTATGGTGAGATCTGGCAGACCACTTTGTAACATCCACTTTTATGTACAAGTTTAATATAACTTTTCAAATTAATAGTCTGAAGGTTCTGAAGGATTAGTTCAACTTCAATGTAAGATTTTCCTGAGAAAACATTTTAAGGTCTAGACCTCTATTATAAAAAAAAAAAAAATATATATATATATATAAAAATTTTTTTCTTGGAATATTTTTACAGTTTTTCTTCAGTTAAACATATCCACTATAGTAGCAGGAAAAAATTGCTCAAGTTCCTTTTTAGTGTTTTTGTTCCTTAGGTAGCAGGTCATTCCATAACGTAACCCTACAAGTGACCCAAGTGAGATATATTAAAATTGAGTAGTACGATACCCCTGGACTATTTTACATAATAAGATTTTTTTCCAACTCCCAGATGTTGCTAAAGGACAGAAAAAAAGACCTGTAAAATTCTTCATCATGAATCTTTTTTTCTGCAAATCCCCTTTTTTCCCCCCTTTCAAAAGCAATTCTGAATAGAGGTAAAAGAAGACAAAACTTGACCTTTTGTGATCCCAGCATTAATAGGTCTGTTCATAATTCAATCTGTGTGTGTGTAGAAGCATCCATGTGGAAACATGCAGGCCTGAGAGACATAAAGCCTTTCCCTTTAAACATTATCTGACCCTATGAGTCTTATTCACAAAAGAAGGCTTACGTACGCATAAGTTGAAAAAAATGCACGCTTTCATTGTGCTACAGAGAGCCTACACATTTTACTCCTCATTCTCCAGGAAAACTCATCATGGAAGTGACACTCGTACAGGAGTTGGGTGAGGGAATGGTAAATGAACACAACGTAGCAAAAAAAAAAAAAAAAAAAGCACACACAAAGAATAAGCTACTTTTCTCATTAAAAATATAGGAGGGGCATCTCCTTGGCTGGCATATAACAGAGTAACGGTACTAATGTGCGAGACGTTGAGGTCCCCCGTATACCGCAGCCTTGCAAAATTCTACCTTATGAGAGAGGCGTGGTTTTCTTCGGTACTAAAACTATTTTCTTCTTCCATAATGTCTGACCATTAAGGTGAGGGATAACTGTGTCATTTTTACCTTGACTGGTACATATTTGTAATATAATATTTATAATATCTTAGAGTCTAATGAACTGCTTATGATTATGTAGTACATAGGTTTCAAGACAACTCTGTAAGATTTTATAAGTTAAAGTCTACTGGTGCTACTGCAAATCCACAGCAAATAATAGTATCAATTATTTTTATTATGATTATACATAAAGTCCATGTATTATCAGTACTTCTCCATGCCTCTCCTGTTTAGTTTGGCACTGTAAAGTCAGTGTCAGTTTAAATGCTATATTACTCAGAGTCCACTCCTGTTATCAGAGAGTGCTCTAAGCCACTTTGCACTGAACCTGTCAATTGAAATCTGAACAAGGGGCAGGAGATCTACAATTGTAAGAATAGCAATAAGAGCTCACATTTAGTGAAACAAATCCTCAGCTGGTATAGATCAGCCAAGCTTCAACAACCTCAGTATTGATTTATACCAGGGTCTGAGCTCAGCATCTGTAATTATTTTCTAAACCAGGCAAAACAAATGACATCAGGGATCGCGAGGAAGGCTTCTCTTAATAAGTAATGAGTGAAGTAATTCTGCAAAATGATGACTTCCCCATCAAAGCTTCCAGCATTTTCACTCCCAATAGAGAGGAAATACCACCTAGATTTTGCAAATCTCATCCTGTACCTATCTGCATCCTCATACGCCCAAATGCTTTCAAAATATGGCTGTGACAGCACTCACCTTCTAGAATCTCAGAGGAGAACTGTTAAGGAAGGAAAGAAATGGAAATTTCATGGACCTTTATTTTTTTAACAGTAAAATAGAAACAAGACTATTCAATAGGTAATCAGAAAACAGGAAAAAACATCCCAGAGTAAGGCTGCGATGACGCCATCATTAGTGATTTATTATGGGTGCAAGCGTTTGGATTCAGCACCTTTTAAATAATATGAAAAATACCATGTACCCCAGCGATACCAATCGTGTTAAACAATGGGTTGTTATTTCCTAGCTTGAATGTCTAATTAAGTTGTTAATGAATAAAAATCTAATCTCGGATTGACTAACTATATCTACATTTCAGTATTTTTCATAATACAGTTGATAAATAATATGCCCACTAATGTCATACAACATCTTTTATTTGAATTACACTTATAAGAAATTGTTTAGTTAGATGAATTACAAAAATAAGGAATATTTACAGATAAAGCTGGATCATTTAACATGGAAGTATTATTGAATTGGTATACAGGCTAAAGTCAAGTGATATTAAAATTAATATCAACAATGAAGGACATGTGAAATACTGACAATCTACTGAGTTATTCAAAAAAGAAAATAAATGGGCCTACATTCTCTGAGCGATGGATGTTATAATTCCACCACAGAGGATCAGAGAGCTGCAGCTACATCCCACACGACAACTGCTTTGCAGTTACTCTTAAGAGTAGCTTCTTACTTTTAGGAGCTTCTTCGCTGGTCATAGGTTAGAGCTGCTCACAGGCGCACTGGTGAGCGCTGCCGTTCAAATGCAGACTCATTCCAACAGAAGCGTGACCTTTCCCGTACTAGGTGCTTGGGCGCTGGGTGGGGCAGTACCTGGAACCACTTCCATACTTCTCAGTGTGCCAGAAGCCTTTAGGAGGATCGTTAAATGCTCTACTGAAGATTAGTGAAAAACCTGAATGGCTATTGCATGTGATTCGAAAATGTTAAAATAAACCAAGTGGATTTGTATATGAGTGGTATTTATTTGCAAGCTCTAAACAGAAATTGTAGTGTCTGTACAACTGAATAACATGTACTGGAACATCTTAAACATCTAGAACCAAAAAGATGTTTAATAGGTTGCCCACTTAATACATATTTCTCTCTCTCTCTACATACATTTTCTGGTTCCTTTTTTATTTTCATGGCCGTCTAAACATTTCAAGGATGGTTGTCGGCAGTATTTTTGTTATGGTAATAATAACCAGTGTTTGTTTTCTATCTCCATATTCCTGGTGACAAGTGATAGGTCATTAAAAGCTTTATATTTTGGTACATGCCTTCCAACAGGCAGAGATAAATTTACCAAACACATGGAACTGGAAAAGATATTCTTCCCAACCTCAGGCGGATAGTTTAGGATTTCTACCAAAGTAAGGAGCTCAAGGTTGAGGTCTACTCGTATACGTTGTTTAGCAAGTCTGTTCTATTTAAGAAAAATATGAGATGTTAGAAATTAGTAGATAAACAATGAAAAAACAATGTTACTGCAAACAAGTTCATGTCAAACACAAGTTATTGGTAGGAAAATGAAATATCATTGATATAATTCTCAAAAGATTTTTAATTATTCCAATAAATGAAATGTTAAGATGTATTTACTGGTGGCATTGCAATAAGATGAATGTATTAATAATAGTGTACCTGAATAAGGAATAAGGGGGCTTTGCCATCCAGAAACCTACATGAAAATCATTCTTCACTTTTACCTGCCATCAATTTTGTATTAATATTTCATTTATAGAATATCCCTAGTTTCTTTAGAAATTTGCAGAATTGATAAAAAGTATGACATATACCAAAACTTCTACTGAGTATATGAGATCAATTTTTCATACTCATTGCAGTCAGGAAGGTTTTCTCTAGAGGAAGGATGAATGCATCCTCTACATGGGGTCAGATACAGTGCTGGAGTCACACATGACATTAAATATATTTACAGCTACTACACAGAATGTATTGGAATATATTGAATTTTTACCTCATTTCAAGCTTTCCATTCATCCTTTGAGTGGGAACACCCAACCACTGGGATTTTTCCTTTGTTCCAAACACATTGGCAGAAAGAAGGCTGGCAACGATAAGGAGAGTGGACACAGTCTTTACTATTCATTTTCGTCATGCAAGTAAAGGTACTGAAGCTGGCCATGAGGGAGAAATCATCTGTGCAAGTAAAAGGGTTGATGGAATTCATTTCCATTCTGGCACAATGAGGGAAGGGGAATAAAATTGCACTTGCCAAAATTCTGTTTGGGCCTACACACTGCTTCTTACACAGAACTATGAACTAGCAATTTTTACCTTTTTTAATCAATGTTACATATCAACTAAAAAAAATATTTTATTGTAACCATGGATCCTACTGACACTACTCGTTTTTTGTTTGGCCATTGAGTTAGTTGGAGCTAGAAGTTAATCTTCAATGTATTTTTATACTATAGAAAACATGTAAATAGAAAAGGTTAGAAAAGAGAAGAAAGTGAAAGAGTCCATGTCAGATCCACTCAGTAAGGAATTAGGGAGATAAAAAAGAGAAAAAAATTGTGGAGAAAATGCAATAGTTGTCTTCACAGAGAAAACAGAAAATCGAACAGACCTTGCTAACCTAAAGAATTTACAAATACTTTTCAAGTTTTAACAGATACAGTATTATCAAAGTAACCAATGCCTTATATCCAGAGATATAACAGAATATGAGTTTTTGAAAAAAAATTATTCATTAAAGCCATCATTCATTGTAAAGTTCATTTACTTTAATAAGGACTGAAGTATTTTGTGCCTGACTTTCCAAGATATTTATTTATTTCTGATAAACATGGTTAAATTTATTAATAGAACTGAATAAGCCAATGAGAGACTAAGTTTAAAATAGGCACACATATATAGAAGTGTCCTGGAGACTTTTTTATGTGTTCCTAAAGCCAATGCACAGAAGAATATCAAGTTGTTAGCTCTTGCCCAGTACAGCTCTTGCTCTACCTGTTGGGAAAATTATCCCTTGCATCTGGGGATCACAAAACTCCACAGAAAAAAGATGTAAATCTAGAGATTCAGAAATTTGTATCCTACATGCATATGATATTATTTTTGGCAACCACTTTACTGGGTCATTAAGAAGCATAGTGGTAGAAAACTGTCCCATTTTTATCTGGATATTTAAATCAGCTTTAAAGTCAGTTACAAAAAATAACTTTTTTGGCCTTCAAATATAGTCCTTATGGTCTGTTTTTCTCTTAATTGTCAACCAAATTACTTTATGTAAGTCACTTCATCTTGCTTTAAATAGAATTCCTCTGTTATTGAAAGAATATCCAATGATTTTTCCCTTCTGAACATCAATAGCAAAATCCAACTAAAAAATGAAAAATAACATATTACATACACAGGGATTAAAAACTCATATGAAACATTTTCATAGAAACATACATGATATTTTCTTAGACCTTTTCATATAAGCATTTTTATGTACATTTGGCTTTTATTCTTCACCAACTTGAACAGGCATGTATTTTAAATGTTATTAGGACTGACTTGGCTTGCAATATAATTATAAAAAAACCACCTTTCAGAATGACTATCCTAAAAACTTCATACATCCCAAGTACATTTTTCAGTGATCAGTATTTTGAAGTTGGGAAAACGGTGTCTAATTTATACGCAGTAGAGACAAGGTTATAAAAAATTAAGACTGAGCTACTTTTGACAGTAGCCAATTGTTTTTGTGTGGGTTGTTTAAATCTCCCAGTCTCCAACTGACTGAGAGGGTTCTATCTAAACGATACTTGTATCCTGCCTAAGGTAGGGATTGGCCTCACGTTAGGCATTTGTGATGTTTTGGCCGCCTTTTAGATACCTGTCAGAATGGATCAGTATGAGAGGATTAGTTATTAACTTAAATGAAACCAGGATTTCATCTACTGTCCCAAAGTTTGAAACAATTCAAACTATTCATCGGAGTGTGGTAAATGAAATCTCTAGAAAGCAAAAAAGGCTTTGTATATGCTCGCTGTCACGAAGCGATTTGATTGACACTAGTACACCCACTGGTCTTCAGCAATTAGAGCTGAAAGCAAGACCAGAACTGGGAGCAGATGGGTAAGCTTTTAAGTAAAAGGTTAAAGATGATTACCGTTAGCCTTATCACAGGAAACGTTTTCTTCCTGGCACAAGCAAAGAGCTAACAAAGTTAGCTATATGAGATATGTCTTTCATGTGCAAAAAAATATTGTTAAAATTCTGATTCTAAATATATGAGAAAATGCCTGGACACTTGCAAAGAATCTGAGAACTTTAGTTTGACAAATTCTTCTAGCACTACTAAGGATTTCAGAACACATAGACTTGCATTTTTAAGCATAACTAAAAATAAAGTAAAAGACCTCTAAAGAAAAATTAAACAAAAGTTTAAGGCACAATTCTTTGCAAATTTGCACACTGCATCTTTATATTCATTTAATGGAAATGAAAGCTACAAATACGATGTCCTATTTTTTCAGCATACATTTAATTTGGGACTGTACTGACTGAAAAAATATTTAATCTGTCAGTTACTTTTCAGAGAGAAAACAGATATGTATCTCCAGTCGAATGAGTGTAACTTGTCCAATAAAGCAAATATACTTAGACAAGGGCAACATAATAACTTTCAAAGACCAGGATCTGTTCCTGACGATCCTTATTGTGTCCTTGTGTAACACCTGAAGCTGTAGGAGAGACGAAAGTTAAAAAGCTCTACAAAGCTTTTTCAGAGATTTTCTGAAAGGCTTTGGTGGAGAAGGCGTAAGTCCAGGTTTGCATGTCACTCAATTAAACGAGTAAAAAGCCACCAACTCCAACTGACATCACTGCACTGCAGCTGAGGGTCTCTCCCAGGACATTCAGACATACAGGGGGAGGGACAAGTCAATTGTAAGTATGGATACGTTGAGATCACAGGAAAATCCGATGGATCTCTGGGTCTTCACAAAAGGCTACAGAAGCTACACAGAAGAATAGCTCTTCCTTTTCCTCCCCCGACCCTCCACAACCAGTTAAGAATGATGCTACTATAAGCTCCTGATCTACATCCCCAAGGCACAGAGCAAGATACATAGAAGTTAAAGATAACAAGACAGGCATAATTTTCTGCAGCAAATTTCTGCTCTACAGATGCATTTCTATAGAAAATATAGCTCCTTTCTCTTTGTGCTGCTTATATGTACTTTTCCAGAAGTATGCTAATCCTTGGTGAAAATGGGTAAGAGCAAAGACATTTAGTTAATTTTTTCCCCTCACAGCTTACCCACTATGATTATCTTTTAAATTAAATCTGTGGTAATTCTAACTAGGCTCCAGCAAGGCTCAGCGAACCTCAGAATACCACTGCTGATATCATATCATAAATTCTGTTAATATTATATAACTTGTTAATCAGATCTGCCTGGACAAGATTAACGAGTGGTAGAAAATGGTGGCCCATCTTTACTAGCATTCCAAAAGGGAGTTAATTATGTTAGGAAAACTACATTAAATAAAGAAAAAGGAAGTAAGTATGATAAACAAAATTATTTTGGTTTGGAAAGAAAAAATTAAGAATGAAAAGAAAGGAGACACAGGAAATTCATACACAAAAGATGGAAAGAATACTAATTTGTAAAAACAAAGTATGACAGGATTAATTCACAGAATTAGAACAACAAAATCAGCAATTTTCAAGGCTGATGTACCAGATCAGAAATCCACAATTTACACTTTCCCAGTTTTCTTTTTATAGCCATAGAAATCTATACAAATTGGAAATCCTCACTTCCTTAAATCTTGTAAGAAACACAAGGAATATTCGCATGGATACAGGAGACATGACACCTTATTTCCTTTTAACTTGAGTAGCTTTCTAGAGAATTTATGTCATGTTGCAGGAAAATGCTAGCATTTTGCATTTGACCTGCTAGTATTTTACATTCGGTGTGCCATGGCTAACATAACTTCACAGGTATAAGAACCTGGAGAATCCAGAGTAATGTGGCATTAACTCCATTAATTCTTCATGACATTTGTATGTGCATTAATAAAATGCACTGGAAAGATACCTTCAGTAACATTCTAATGAGCGCTTAACTTCCCACGATGTTTTGCAATGAGTAAATTGCAGGGTTCAATAGAACTCTGCATCCTTTTTTGCTATATAAAAATTGTTCCTGCAACGTAGCTGTTGCACTAGTGCAGCATTTTTTTAAGTAATAAGTCTCAGCAGTCACAAAAAAGAAACTAAATACTTATTAAAGAAACCCTATAGCAATAAAAGAGGGCATAAGAAGGCTCACTTTCTTTAAAATAAAATGTTGTGCATATATATATATGAAGAATTAACATAAACAGTGTATCAAAACCTAAAACATAATAGATGATATGCTACAACAATGTGCAAAAGTTACAAGATGAATTGAGTTACCCAAATATTTGTGCAGTTGATCATATATAAAAAAGAATCAAAATAACAGACATATGACATATTACTTTAACAACTGGTGTCAAAGGGAAATAGGAATTTCTAAATAAAAAAATGTCATGCCCATTAACTTTTAAAAGTTAGTATTTGTAACCCAATAGCAAACATCTACTGTAAATACTTTTAAAATTATGCTTTATATGCATATCGATATAAATAATATTGTTTAACCAAAATCCTATGACACTCAACCTTCCTATATATGTTGACAAGATTCTCCAATGGTTTGTTACCATACAAAAGAGTGGGACAAATTACTTATTTATATATACAAAACATGCTTATAAAGGCCAGCTGCAGGTATTTTTTGGAAAGTGCATTTTAATAAGGTCCTATTCAGTGGGGGAACAAATGGGGAAAAAGTAGTTTGCACTACAGAGTTTAGTGCAAGAGCTTTCTCTTTTTCTAACAACGAAATCAATCATTTGTCCAGACTGTGGGGAGTCAGAGTTAGTTACTGAAAAGAGCTCCATATATAAACAAGTCAATAACTCATTGTGTGTTATTGTTGGACTGAAGAAGTCTGCTTTCAAAAAGCTGCCCCTGCTTCTCTGAGAATGAATGTCACTGTATTCAGGGAGTGAGAGAGGGGTCTTTTGTTTCTAGCTATTGCTGACTGCCATTTATGTATGGGAAAAGAGATGTGGCTGCTAGTTGTCTCAGGAAAACCATACCATCACCACCACACAGTTCTACATCATGGTTGCCCTGGACCTTACTTTTGTAAAGGTACTTCTATAAGAGAATTCACACGTTTCATCCAGTTTCTAAATTCAGTAGTAGTATTTGTAAATATTGTTTTCATTTCATAAAGATAAACTGGCTGAAGATTGGAAGAAATAAACACATTTGAGCACTTGATTTTATCTACGACAACGTAAGGAATGACACTTTAAATATATTAGCCTTAGGCTTTTCTGAATAAATATCAATATGTTTAGAAACTCAAGAGCGCATAAGTGAACTTTAATGCGTCTTTGTATTATTTTGTGTTTCTTTGAAAGAGAGTAAAACCCACAGTTGCTGAATCATCTCAATTCAGAGTTGGGGGAAAAAAAAAAAAAATTAAAGTTTTATCTTTGTTCACCTAGGTACAATTGTTTCCTTACACTCCAGCCCAACTAATTAAAGAAAGTTCCCGCCTTTCAGATTTAATAATAAAAATTGGAGGTTCTGCAAACAACATTGCCATTCCACAAGGGAACTCAATAGAGTTACATTCATATCTTTTAAGCTATTCACATGCAGAAGTATTTTCAAAAGCATGTATAGCTGTAGTCTAGATTTGACTGTTGTTAAAAATTACAAACTTCACTAATATAAAAATAATTCTTTTTTCATTTTAAACATTCCTTGACGTATTCTTTACATTGACATAGAAATTGCAATTTCTTTTTTGTTGAGCCTTACACAAATGGAGAAAAAGGTCATGATCGTTATACCATCCTGTGGAATTAGCAGAGGGTCACCCAGGAAATACACTTTATCCTTAAGCTTTATCCATGCTTCAAAATATTTACAACACTTCCTTAGACTATAAAACATTTCTCAAGTAATAAAAACATATAGAAGAAACAGTATCCTTTTCCCACCAAAGCCATCGTGATGAACATTCAATATTTGTTAGGAAGCAGATTGATAGGAAAAGCCCATCAGTATAGTTTTAGAGTAAAATCCTGACTGCACTATAAACTCGCACCTATTACACAGATTTCCAGCTCCCAGCTGATTAGTCTGTGCAATCAAACACGGCTTTGATGAGCACCATTGCACCATTCTGGAGTTTCAGAATTCACTGCTCTCCAGCAATGCCTCTCCTGGCTTTGGGCCTCTGTGTGGCTACCGGACAGATTCAGGTGGAATACACTGTAAAGCTGAATATATTTTGAAATTTGTAATTTTGAGTAGTTTTTTACTATCAAATGCAGATACATTTACAGTGGTTCCTTTTGTCTATTGAAGAGTAATGAGATTCTGTGCACTGGGGAAAGCAGGTGACCTCCCGGGTGAAAATAATCACTGAAGAACTCTAAGATGCAGGAAATGAATCTTATAAAAGTCACAGTTACTAAAGCTGAGGATACATTCAAAAGCTTTGTTAAAAGCCAGATTTGTATACTGTTTTTCTGAGTAAAAACATAGAGACGAGACTTACACCTTAGCAGTGTTCTAAGAAAAACCTGTCTGCAAAGGCAAGCAGCCAATGTCACATCAACTTTGGACTCTGACAAATAATAGGAGACTGAGTTTGGGTTCTCAACTGAGAGCACTTCTTCAGAAGCGCTCAGGACATGCAGTGAATAAAGAACCTTCCGGGTGGTCTAGCTATAAATTTTTCCCTTCAATATTATTTACTTTGTGGATACCGAGATCCTTTTTGAGACCATGGACACTCTGCATCCCAAGTCATTTAAACAGAAGAAATACTGACATAATGCTGAACACAGCCCAAAAAAGTGAGTATGACAGAGTAAGTCCAGCATAGCTGAGCACATTAATGGCTGTACTGGGTTATGTATGGATCACAAACATTTAACCGCAAATAAATCACACCACGAAAATAATTCCTATTAAAAAGAAAAAAAGCATATATGTCACAATTACCAAAGCTAGTAGACAACAATATAGCTCTGTCTTTATGTTGTAGAAGATTGTAAAATGTGCCAGTTTGGCAAAAAAAAAAAAAAAAAAATATTGTAAACTGGAAGGAAAAGGTAGAAGTTGCCTGAATTAAAAAGGAATTAGTAAAAGGATACTGGTAGGTGAAATATAATAAATTTAATGTTCCTCTAGTCATGCAAAGTCTTTTCGAGTTGGTAAGTTTGTAAAAAAACAACGAATAACAACTTATACGATATTTCAGAAGGAAATATCTTGTATAATTAAGTGAAATAAGTTCATTTAAGGTGGCCAAGCAATACTAGAAATATACATGTGAACTCCGTAATACGAGTAGGCAGAGATTTTTAGGAAAAAACTTTTAAAAAAGCATTTTTTTTAAATGAGAAAGATACTAATAGTCATTAAAGAGACTACAAGTAAAATGCCTGATGTGAATACTTTATCAAAATGAAAAGAAAATTATAAAATATTTCAGATATACAAACATTCTAAGTGCTACTTCTTAGGAATAGATATTCTCATTATAGTAAAAAATTCAGATGAAAATTCCCCTGTGAAAGACAATCTGAGGCTATTTATTTACATACGACCAAAAAGTGCAAAACAGATAAAGAAAAGGGCAAAAATAGGATATTAGGCAGAAAGAATCTGATTATTCAAGAAAATAGCAATTTGAAATTAATTGG